>NC_134358.1:8807267-8908462 GCF_048569485.1 Anomaloglossus baeobatrachus | reverse complement strand
TGCCTTATACAAAACGCAGAGGTTCACCTAATCAAGAACTCTAGGCACATTACAAATAAATGAACAGGAATATATTCCCAGCAGAGCCAGTGTAAGTGCCTATACAAAAGATAAATTCACAGTCAGTGACAGAATAACACTTTAGTAAATGACAATAGGCATGTTACTCACACACATCATCCGTGTGAACAGGGATGTGTTCCCAGCAAGGTCAGTGTAAATGCCATTGCAATAAACAGGTTCACAGTGAGTGATAGAGTAACACTTAAGTATATGAACATAGGCACACTGCCCAGGCCATCTAGTCCAATGGACAGGGATATATTCCCAGCAGGGCCAGTGTACGTGCCTATATCATAAACAGGTTCACAGTAAATGACAGAGTAACACTTTAGTGCATGACAATAGGCACATACCGCAAACACATGGTCCAGCGAACAGGGAAGTATTCCCAGCAAAACCAATGTAAGTGCCTTTCCAAGTTCACAGTAATGACAGGATAACACTTAGTACATAATCATAGGCACATTACCCAAACACATAGCCCGGTGGATATTCCACCAATTATAGCACTCACATGCAGTCACACAAGGGGAAAAAAGTCCCAATACGTATTTCGTGGTGACTTCCTCAGGGGACCATGGACAAAAGGAGGGAAATGGTTGCATTTATACACTAGTGTATATTAGATCATTTGCAGCACCTGTCGCGGCTACAGAGCACTAAGGCACACTGAGCAGGCGTGGGCGGCTACTCCAGCGTCACCTGGGCCAGGGAAAACCCCTTTGATGACGTCAATATTACCCAGGGGAAGCTTCAAGGAGAGCCACACACACTGCACATGTGCAGAGCCGCAAACAGGAAGTGAAGCTGCAAATGCCATGTCTACTCCTGGCAAAAGAAAGGGCAAATCGCATTGGGAATCATACAAAGTGCATAGCACTATAGAGGGATAAGAATACATATAATTACATCATAATTACATCCAGTACTGTATACATAGAGCGTAAGGACATTATTCATGCATATAACAACATATTAGACAGTAAGACGCAGTCCAGTGAACAATCTCATATAGACGATCAGGATATACTGTATTCCTTCCCAGCTCATTCTCCAATGCAGGCAGACCACCAGGTTAGTGACACAGAGAAATATTGCACCAAGAGCACAAACGTAGACAACTGTAGAAAAAAAGAGGACACACAAAGAATCCAGTTAAAAAATATATATAAAAACCATTATGTACAAAGCAGATTCAATCACAGGGGATCCGCAACCAAACAAATATTGCCCGTAATGGGGTATATGTCAACCGCAGACGAGACCTACTGGATTATAAATAGGAACTAAAGGTCTGCCTCTCATTCAAACCTCGAGGGGCCACTGTGTCGAGGAGAAATATCCAACGACATTCAACCCGTGCCAACACCTTATGAATATTACCACCCCTCAATCCAAGGTGTACACGGTCAATCCCCCTCACCTTAAAGCTTGAGGGGTCAGACCCGTGATGCACCCTAAAATGGCGGGGGATGGTCTTCAGGAAATCAACATCCTCAGGTTTCGCTTTTTTAGCCGCGATGATGTCCCTAGTATGCTCCCTCGTCCGGACCCGCAATTCACGACTAGCGAGTCCGACATATATTAAGTCGCAAGCGCACGTAGCGTAATAAATTACGCCCGTGCTACTGCAAGAAATATATTGCCGGATCTCGAATGTTTTGGAGCCGTCCGAGGAGGCAAAGGATGTTGCCCTGATGATGTTACCGTGACGGCACGCAATGCATGAGCCACATGGAAATTGATCCACAGATAGAACGTCCCATCATAAATGGTGGTTTCTTTTGTGCCACAGTAGTGTGGCTGTGGACCAACATATCACGTAGGCTCCGGCCCCCGACGTGCCGTCATGAGGGGTCGGGTCTGGAAGCATATCTTTCAGCACAGGTTCCGTTTGTAAGACAGACCAGTGCTTAGTTAATATGCCACGAATATGATCCCATTGGCGGTTGAATGAGGAATATAAAACGCACCTTCGGTTCAGCAGGCTTCGTCTTATCAGGATTGAAACGTAAAAGAAGTCGGTCTCTCGGAGCTGCTTTAGCCCGACTATAGGCCTTTTTAATGGATCTGGAGCTGTACCCTCTCTCCCTGAATCTATCACGCATCTCACTGGCCCTACCCTCAAATGTATCCGTTCTGAGCAAATCCGTTTCAAGCGGATAAATTGCCCAGTAGGGATAGCATTGATGGTCGAATGCGGATGGCCAGAAGATGCGTGTAACAAAGCATTCACAGAGGAGGGTTTCCGATAGATGTCAGTGGTCAGAAGACCCTGATCACTAATGGAAATGCAATGTCCAAAAATCGACCCTAGTCGGATCAGCCTGATAGGTGAGGGTAAATGTTATAAGAATTGGAGTTCAAGTGGCGCACAAAGCCCTCAAGCTCCGGGGCGGTCCCCCCCCCAGATGACAAAGATGTCATCGATGAAGCGGAGAGCCAGCACTGCACATGGGAGCTGGCCAGCACGCCGTCGCCGAAAACCTCCCTCTCCCAGTATCCCAGGAAGAGGTTTGCGTACGACGGCGCGCAAGCCGCCCCCCATCGCAGTGCCGCGCCGCTGGAGATAGAACCGCTCACCGAAGGTGAAGGCGTTGTGCGTCAGTACGAACTCCAATAATTCCAGAATCAGGTGTGTGTAATGGTGGTGCCCAGTTGCTCATACCAGGAAAATACTCAACTGCCTGCAGGCCGTGCTCGTGACAGATATTCGTGTATAAGGTCTCGACATCCAGGGTCGCCAGCCAACATCCCACGCTCAACCGTCAAAGCCATCAATCCTCCTAAGGACGTCCGAAGGTGTCTCTGACATGGGAGGGGCCAGCGTCTCAACCAAAGGGCGTTCTGGGGCCCCGGGTGTCTCCAGGTGTTCTGGGGCCCCGGTGTCTCCAGGTGTTCTGGGGGGCCCCCGGTGTCTCCAGGGTGTTCTGGGGCCCCGGTGTCTCCAGGTGTTCTGGGGCCTCCGGTGTCTCCAGGTGTTCTGGGGCCCCGGTGTCTCCAGGTGTTCTGGGGGCCCCGGGTGTCCTCCAGGTGTTCTGGGGCCCCGGTGTCTCCAGGTGTTCTGGGGCCCCGGGATGTCTCCAGGTGTTCTGGGGCCCCGGTGTCTCTCAGGTGTTCTGGGGCCCCCGGTGTCTCCAGGTGTTCTGGGGCCCCGGTGTCTCTAGGTGTTCTGGGGCCCCGGTGTCTCCAGGTGTTCTGGGGCCCCGGTGTCTCCAGGTGTTCTGGGGCCCCGGTGTCTCCAGGTGTTCTGGGGCCCCGGTGTCTCCAGGCGTTCTGGGGCCCCGGTGTCTCCAGGCGTTCTGTGGAGCCGGATGTCTCCATTAGTGGCAGATTATCCGGACATACAGGATAGCAGATATCGTCTCGTGTGACGTTTCGGTCTGTTTGGATCTTTCTCAGGTTTCGGCCGTTATCTTACACCGGAGTCGCCGGTTTGTGCAATTACATTTTTTAGTCGTTTTCCACAATGTATTGGTCGATGTTCCTTGCGGGGGCAGTGGAGGGAATCGGGGCCTTTATCAGGTTGTTCTCCGCTGCCCCCAATGCAGATAACGCTGCCGGATTATCAGGATATGGAACGGTTAATATATTTAATGGTTGAAGATCAATGTCAACTGTGAATCTTTTTATCCAAAAACTAAGTAATGAGGGATCATTGAACGTTCTGAGGCCATCGTCAGATCTTCAGGGCGGGTGTGACTATATGAGGCTGGAGATAGCCCTGGATCAGGAGGTGATGAGACGCGTGTGATACATAGACAGGTCTCCAGCCACTAAGGTTCTGTCACTATATGTCTCCCACAGATGGAGAAGAAGAAACCCACCAGAGAGATGTCCCCGTCCTCTCTATCCCCAGGACCGTCCAGAGGAGAAGCACAGCGTCCCGGAGAATCACCAGGACCGTCCAGAGGAGAAGCACAGCGTCCCGGAGAATCACCAGGTAGATGGTGCTGAGCTCTACATAATGTCTGTACGGGGGGTTCTGGGTCCTGGGGTCATACAGGTCGTCATTAGTGATAGGGTGGACCCGGGATCAGCGGGTCCAACCTGGTTTAAAAAAAAAAAAATCCTGGTTCCGACCTGGAATTGATCTTGGATATTTGCTCTGACACCGGCCCCTATATAAGTCTATGGGGACCAAAGCCAGAGTCCGGCGCTTAAAATGGTTGTGGAAGGGATAGGGGGATTAGAGCAAGAGCGTTATACTTAGAGCCTCCGTCGCAGATTTTACTGCTACTTCCGGGGCCCGCTCCTTAACCTCATGCATATGCACTGTTACCCCTGCCAACCCCGCAGTCCCGTCATCTCTGGTTGGTGTTGCATTTAGACGCGCCCCCAGCCTGTGTGACAGCGTGTCTGCACTGCAATCAATCGCACATGTTGTCTGCATCCCTATTGTGGTATAAAAATAAAAAGAAAGTGGCGTAGGGTCCCCCCATAATATACCGAGCACAGGTAAAGCCCACGCTACAGGCGTGCAGCGCCCAGCGTGCGCTTATCTTAGCTGTGTATTCAAATTAGAGGTACCGCGTGCGGCTCTTTTTTTAATTATTATTATTTTTATTATTATTATTTAAATATATAATATAAAAAATCTCCTTCCAATTTTGATACCCAGCGCCATGATAAAGCCGACATTCTTGGGCTGGGAAAGCTCATGGTTATTGCATGGTAAGTGGCATGCTGTCTCCCGAGGTGCCCGCCTTTCTCCAAGGGGCACCGTCTTCTAAGGGACACCTATACTGCTCAATAATCTGCTAGTCACAGCCGCTCTCATCTGTACGAGCTGCGGCTGAGCTCACCGGTAGTGATTAATCCAATGTCTCATCACCTCATCCAGCTTCATCGCCGCCATCTGTTTTCATCGTAACAGAGGCTGCAAGGTATTGAACGCACTAAAGAAATCAGAGAACATGGTGAGCACAGCGGCTGCATCATCGTCCAAAGCAGAATGTACTGCATGTAACAGAGACATGATGTCATCATCCACCCCCAGTCTATGCTGGCAACAGCACTATAGGGAGTCAGCAAAAGCCTTCACCCCCAGACACAAAGTGAGCGCTACTCTTTCCAGGGACGTCATAGCATGGGGTACAGGACGGTAGTGGTTTATGGATGCAGGGTAAGTAGTAGCACAAAGCTCCAGGGTGATTAGTTGCAGCTCACCAGCGCACCGTCCTCTTCTGTCCTCCAGGCCTCCAGCACAGCGCCCATAGAGGCACGATATCCTGCTAAGTGGGCCTACTAGCCAGGGAATTAACGCATCTGCCCTCATTAGCATCTCATAAATGATCTCAGAAATAGTTTTTGTAAAGCTCAGGTTTATATATGCTACTACATGCTGGGACTGTTTAGGTCGGGATTATAGATATGTGCACAGAACTGCTCATGGTTCATCACTTTAATTCTGAAGCCTCCCGAGCATCTTTTATTCTGTTCTTGTTGTATCATTTTAATTCTCTTTTTGTCACTCAATTTAATGGCCTTTTTTCCTGTTAACACTAGAAGTCACAGAAATTTCGAGCTCCCCCCCCCCCCATTCCAAAGGTAGAAATATTAAATGACCCCTCTCTGGGACTTCTAGTGTTAGGGAATGTTTTCATGATTTTGTTATCCAGGGCTTATTTGCAAAACACATAACCTCGTTAACAGGCAGGAGCAGATCAGTGCAGAAGTCCCTGTAATCAGTAATTCCACCAACTACTTCATTCCCATTTTTCCGAGTAACATAAAAAGAGAGAGCTGGGGTCCTGTGTGACCCCCGTTATCCCAGGGACTGCAGGTGAGAATGAGGTGTGCTGCAGATATAACTCCTCCTAAGCAGGAATGATCTCCACCAACAAGATATGGAACCACCGAACTCCAATCCCAACGGAATCCTGATAGTTGTCTACCGGCCCGATGATGGGCAAAGCTGGGGTAGCGATACAGAGGAGGCAGTGTCCATGGAGTTCAGACCGTGCTGCCGCACCAGCTGTCAGCTCCCGGGGATCCGGGCACTGGCCTCAGAGGATTCAGAAGATGAAACAGATGGTTGTTTGGGCGCTGCAGGTGCAACTGACGAAGAGGACGGTACGTCCCGGAAACGCATTGTGCAATAAAGATCGGATCCGCCTGGTGTGCAGGTAGCCTGCAGCACCCAAACATACGTCTCTTATCTTTTGAATCCGCTTTCTCTGCCGGTGTCCCACACAACAAGTCCCAGTCTGTAAAATGAAACCATTCTTGTAACGCTTCTGCTGCCGGAGACCAATTTCTGATTTACCGTATTTTTCGGAGTATAAGATGCACTTTTTTACCTCCTAATTTGGGAGGAAAGTGTGGGGTGTGTCTTATAGTCTGAATGTCAAAGCAGGGTACCTGCGGGGTAGGGAGCTGTGGGGAGTCAGCGCTATGCAGTGGGATCACAGGAGGCAGGGAGGGTTGCTGCTGCAGGATGCCGGCGGCTGGAGAAACCACGTGTACCCGCTGTTCAAAGTAAAGGAATATTCATTAGCTGCTCCCCGCCCACCTCTCTCTTCAGTCAGTGCCTAGAAGCGGGTGTGAGGAGCAGCAAATCAATACTTGTTTAATGTAAACAGCGGACACACGTGGGAGCTCCAGTCCCAGCTTCCTGCAGCGGCTGGGGAGACTGTGTGTCCGCTGTTTAGGAGGGCAGGAGCAGAGTGCCGCTGGCAGTCATGTCTGGCCCGGAGGAAGTGCAGATCAGTGCAGTGTCCGGGCCAGAGCACGGCATACCCATCACAGCACAGCCGCAGTCTCTGTGCTGAGGGCTCACATTGCTTTCACTTTTGCTCCTGCCTCTGCACTAGAAACAAAGTCTCCCATATCTCGAGGACCTGCAGTGATGTAATGAAGAGGCGGGGCCAGAACAGCACAGTGCCCTGCCTCCTCATTACATCACTGCAGGTCCTCGAGATATGGGAGACTTTGTAATGCCAGGACCAAACTGAAGCATGGTGAGCATGACATCTGTAAAAGTAAGGCAATAAATAATATGGTATATAAAGGCATTACTGTACACCTGGATGGGGTTGGCTCATATATATATATATATATATATATTCACACACACACACCAGCTTGGAGAATCACACATATAATGATGGGGAACATTCATATTCCGCGATGGGGGCCATATATACCTGTAAGGTACCCAGAATGGGGGATATGAGTACAGAATTTGGGGATATTATTACCTCCATAACACGATCAGCAGTAAAATAACAGTGTGTTATGACCACATTTTTTTTTTACTTTCATTTTTTTCTATTTTTTTTCCTCCTCTAAAACAAGGGTGCGTCTTATAGTCCGGTGCGTCTTATAGTCCGAAAAATACGGTATTTATTTTTTTAATTGTAGCCAGTTGTTTATTAACGATTGATTGGTAAGCTGGGGACAATAGTAGCAGGTTTGTGGTCAGATTTCCCTGGGCGGGGGGCAGCACAGGTAATGCATTAGCATAGAGCAGATCCAATGTACCGCTGTCACGTGTAGTACATCTGACATTGATAGAACTTTGTTAGCACAGTAGAGATCATGGCTCAATTAAAATCCCCAGAGATTACAGTAGGACAGTTTGGGTGATTTGTTTGGAGCCATAGCCCCTGATAACAAGTCCCCGGCTGCCTCATGTTCACTGATGGTGGGATATACATCACTATTGCAATTACAAGAGAGTTCACTATGTGTATAGTAAGGCCTGAGGCCAACAGCTAACGGTTCAATATTCGGACAATGACGTTCCTTTACAGTCACGTACCCCTGATTACACCATCTGTTTATGTAACGTATCACTCCTCACCCTTTTTCTTGATGCTCTTCATCATGTCTGTCAGCCCAGACCATGTGAATCCCTGGTACCGAGACCCTTGAATCATGAACCTCCGTAGGTAACCAAGGTTCAGTAAAACACATCAAACTGCATTCTTTGTTCTCCCTCTGGGTCCGAATTAGTGGCAGCATTTCATCCGACTTATTTCCCACAGAGTGAACACTTCCCATGATAATGGAGGGGACCGTAGGTTTAATCCGTCTTCTCCTGGACCTTTTCGTTGCTGCCCACTCTGCCACCCTTGAAACGTCCCCGTACATCACATGGTCGATTCACGTCAGGAGAAGACATTAGCCTGCACAGCTCTATAAGTTAGAAAACCAAATTGTGTGTTACCCCTCAGATTCCTCCCCCCCTTTACTCTGACTTCTATGTGCCTCATTGGCTTTCCCTCAGCAAAAGATAAGAATTAAACTCCCACCTCCTCTTTCAGTGGGTTCCTTGCCTTCAGACAGAGGAGGCTTGAGTGTTTGGCCTGTTGCACCATGGTTGGTGTTCGGTCTACTGTCACCTGGCTTGGCTTGATGTGGTCTTTGGCCTGGTGTGGCCTTCGGTGATTTGCGTTAAGTCTGCCGACACCCTCCCTCCCCTGTTGCAGCTCACACTTGCCAATGCTCGGAAGCTAAGGGCCATGTGACTTTGCTTGGTTGGCCAGCTGGCTCGTAGCCTGGTTGAGTCTTTCTTTCTTAATGTGGATTCGCATTACTACCTCACATCGTGATTTCTTTTTCGCTCCTAATTGGGAGACCCAGACAGTGGGTGTATAGCTACTGCCTCTGGAGGCCGCACAAAGAACTACACTTAAAAGTGTAAGGCCCCTCCCCTTCTGGCTATACACCCTCCCGTAGGAGTACAGATTCCTCAGTTTTAGCTTTGTGCGCAAGGAGGTCAGACACGCACGCATAGCTCCATTGTTTTTAGTCAGCAGCAGCTGCTGACTATGTCGGATGGAAGAAAAGAGGGCCCATACAGGGCTCCCAGCATGCTCCCTTCTCACCCCACTGTATGTCGGAGGTGTTTGTAAGGTTGAGGTACCCATTGCGGGTACGGCGGCAGGAGCCCACATGCTGATTCCTTCCCCATCCCTTTTTACAGGGCTCTGGGTGAAGTGGGATTTACTGGTCTCCAGGCACTGAGACCGTGCTCCATCTACAGCCCCTGGAGAAGATGCTGGATGGAGCGGAGTACATCAGGGACATGGCCCTGCTTCCTCAAGGTACTCTGTGTCCCCGTGCATTTGGCGCTCACACCGCAGCATGCTGGGTGTTGTAGTGCGCCGGGGGACATCAGCGCTACGGCGCTTGTGCCATGGCCTCATTCAGCTTCGCTGAAGCAGGCACACTTCTAGGAATCGGTCGCGCCGGCCGCTGGGACTGCGGCGCGGCTGGCACTTGTGGTGCGCCGGGGACTTCAGCGCGGCCCGCGCTTTTACGGCGGCCGCGCTGATAACTCGAGTCCCCGGCTTTTGCGGCCTGCTTCCGTTCGTTCCCGCCCCCGGACCTGCCAGTCAGGAGAGGGGCGGGACGCTGGCCACGTCTAGGAATCGGTCACGCCGGCCGCTGGGACTGCGGCGCGGCTGGCACTTGTGGTGCGCCGGGGACTTCAGCGCGGCCCGCGCTTTTACGGCGGCCGCGCTGATAACTCGAGTCCCCGGCTTTTGCGGCCTGCTTCCATTCGTTCCCGCCCCCAGACCTGCCAGTCAGGAGAGGGGCGGGACGCTGGCCAGTGCATCAGCGCCGAGGGCTGGAGTCGTTTTTACATACTCCAGCCCTCACAATCGGCACAGAGGGGACACTGTTTCCCGCACTTTTGTTTGGGAACTCCCACGGACCGCCCCTCTCCACAGACGCCGGCAGCCATTCCTGCTGACACGCTGAGCTGCAGAGGGGAGCCGGGGAGACCCAGACAAGGAATTCTGCAACCTCTTACCCGCTATTCAGCGGGCGGTAAGCAGCCCTCAGGGCTCACCCCCTCTTGTGCCAGTAGTATTCTTAGTATTTTGTTTCTACAAATACTTTGTATTGCATAGCGCTGGTCGCCCTTTGGCTATAGACTCTCTCACATTGCAGAGAGCCAGCAGCATGTCGTCCGTAAAACGCAAGGGTGCCAAGGCACAGACATTATATGCTTCCTGCACCGCATGTGGGACTTTTCTACCGGCAGGCTCCACGGACCCCCATTGTGTGCAGTGCTCGGCCCCTGCGGCGCTTGCACAGTCGGGACCTCTGCTGGACGTGACCCAGGGTGTACCACCTGTGAATGCTGTCCAGGTGACAGGAACTGAGTTTGCAGCTTTTGCTGACAGAATGTCTCTCACTATGTCACAAATTCTTGACACATTGCGAGCTAGGCCTGTACTTCAGGCCACGGACACTGTGCAATCATTGCCCCCTGGTCCCCCTCAGCTCCAAGCTCCGGGACGGGCATATACACCTCAGGGTGAAGACTCTGACTCGGACGATGGCCCCGGGCAGCCTAAGCGGGCTCGCTATGACGGGCCTTCACATTCATCTCAATGGTCAGGATCCCAGCGAGATGAATCTATGGGTGATGAGGCGGACGTAACTGATCAGGATTCTGATCCTGGGACCGCTCTCAATCTAGATACACCAGATGGTGACGCCATAGTTAATGATCTTATATTTAACATCAACAAGATGTTAAATATTTCCCCACCAGCTCCTCTTGTGGAGGAGTCAGCTTCGCAGCACGAGAGAATCCATTTCAGATACCCTAAGCGTACTTTAAGCACTTTTCTGGACCACGCTGACTTTAGAGACGCAATCCAGAAACCCCACGCTTATCCTGAAAGGCGTTTTCCTAAACGGCTTAAAGATACACGCTATCCTTTTCCCCCTGAGGTGGTCAAGGGTTGGACCCAGTGTCCAAAAGTGGATCCTCCAATTTCCAGGCTTGCAGCTAGATCCTTGGTTGCAGTTGAAGATGGAGCGGCACTTAAAGATGCCACTGACAGGCAGATGGAGCTCTGGCTGAAATCCATCTATGAAGCGATTGGAGCGTCATTAGCGCCTTCTTTTGCAGCCGTATGGGCACTCCAAGCTATCTCAGCCGGGCTTGCGCGAGTTGACTCCGTCACACGTGCATTTGCCCCGCAGGTAGCACCATTGACCTCGCAAATGGCGGCATTCGCGTCGTACGCGATTAATGCTGTTCTTGACGCTACAAGCCGCACGGCAGTGGCGTCAGCCAGCATCTCACGGTAGGCCAACCGTGGACACTACCAGACCGTCCAGATTTGCTGTCTCAAGGGCCGTTTTTCCATCTGAATTCTGCGGCCCTGAACCTGACTGTGTGGCCATTGAGTCCTGGATCCTAGCGGCCTCAGGTTTATCTCATGAAGTTGTTGCCACAATGAGACAGGCTAGAAAACCATCCTCAGCTAAGATCTATCACAGAACGTGGAAGATATTCTTAGCGTGGTGCTTGGCTCAAGGGTTTTCTCCCTGGCCATTTGCATTGCCAATTTTTCTTTCCTTCCTGCAGTCTGGGTTGGAAAAAGGTTTGTCGCTTAGCTCTCTTAAGGGTCAAGTCTCCGCGCTATCCGTATTCTTTCAGAAGCGCTTGGCACGGCTTTCTAAAGTACGCACGTTTCTCCAAGGAGTTTGTCATATCGTTCCTCCTTACAGACGGCCATTGGAACCCTGGGATCTGAACAAGGTTCTCATTGCTCTCCAGAAGCCGCCTTTCGAGCCTTTGAAAGAGGTTCCCCTTTCTCGGCTTTCACAAAAGGTAGTTTTTCTTGTGGCGGTCACGTCTCTTCGAAGAGTGTCCGAGCTAGCGGCGTTATCTTGCAAATCTCCCTTCCTGGTGTTTCACCAAGACAAGGTAGTACTGCGTCCAATTCCAGAGTTTTCTCCCAAGGTGGTTTCTTCCTTTCATCTCAATCAGGATATCACTTTGCCATCTTTGTGTCCGCATCCAGTTCACCAATTTGAAAAGGGTTTACATCTGTTGGACCTGGTGAGAGCACTCAGGATTTACATTTCTCGCACGGCGGCTCTACGCCGTTCTGATGCGCTCTTTGTCCTAGTCGCTGGTCAGCATAAGGGATCGCAAGCTTCCAAATCCACCCTGGCGCGGTGGATCAAGGAACCAATTCTTCACACATACCGTTCTGCTGGGCTTCCGATTCCATCTGGACTGAAGGCCCATTCTACCAGAGCCGTGGGTGCGTCCTGGGCATTGCGGCATCAGGCTACGGCTCAGCAAGTGTGCCAAGCGGCTACCTGGTCGAGTCTGCACACGTTTACCAAACACTATCAAGTGCATACCTACGCTTCGGCAGATGCCAGCCTAGGTAGACAGGTCCTTCAGGCGGCGGTGGCCCACCTGTAGGAAGAGGCTGTCTGACAGCCCGTTCATGTGGTATCTTTTTACCCACCCAGGGACTGCTTTTGGACGTCCCACTGTCTGGGTCTCCCAATTAGGAGCGAAAAAGAAGAAGGGAATTTTGTTTACTTACCGTAAATTCCTTTTCTTCTAGCTCCAATTGGGAGACCCAGCACCCGCCCTATTTGTTCTTAGGGTTTCGTTTTTCGGGTGCACATGTTGTTCATGTTGTTTCTTAAGTTCTCCGATCGTGTTATCGGATTGAATTTGTTTTTGAAACTGTTATTGGCTTTCCTCCTTCTTGCTTTGGTACTAAAACTGAGGAATCTGTACTCCTACGGGAGGGTGTATAGCCAGAAGGGGAGGGGCCTTACACTTTTAAGTGTAGTTCTTTGTGCGGCCTCCAGAGGCAGTAGCTATACACCCACTGTCTGGGTCTCCCAATTGGAGCTAGAAGAAAAGGAATTTACGGTAAGTAAACAAAATTCCCTTCTTTTGGCTTGTTGCTTTCTGCCTCAAGATTTCTTACCATTTTGCTTTACCATTTTGCTTGTGGCAGAATAACGCTGAGTTTAGTGAAGGATGAATTCCAAATAATACCGGTGGGTTTTTGCAGTTCTACCAAACATTGAGGGTGAGGCCAGTCCGTTCTAGCCTCTGAAGTGCTGTCCTGTGGAAAGTCTCGTGAGTCCAGAAAATTCCCAGCCTTTCCCTCCTATATGAATGCACATATTGCACTAAATCAAAAACTAGATACCTCAAGGAACTTGCCTAGATGTTTGGTGAGCACCTTGAGACCCCAAGGAATACACTGAATTTTATAATGTTGAGCCGTGAAAATGAATAAATACATTTGTTTTCCACGATAATGTTACTTTAATCCCACACCTTTTAATTTTCACAGGGGTAATGGGAGATAATGAACCATACAATATATTGTACAATTTCTTCCAAGTACGCCAGTATATGTGGTGGAAAACTACATTGGAGTGCAGATTTAGTTAGGACGGTTGGCAGGTGCCGTGTCACATTGGCAGCGCCCCTGATGTGCCAGAACAGCAGAAACCCCCACAAGTGACCCCATTTTACAAACTGCAACCCTCAATTAATTCATCCTGGGGTTCAGTCAGCAAGTAAAAAAGGCCCCATAATAAGTTACACAATTTATCCTGAATGTGACAATACCCCACATGTGACTACAGTATAGTGCAACCTTGGATTATGAGCATAATTTCTTCTGGGATATGCTTGTAATCCAAATCACTTGTATTTTCGTAGAATAATGCGGACTCGATTTGCAGAGTCCTTAAGTGCCAGAACAGCAGAAACCCCCTCAAGTGACCACATTTTGGGAATTCCTCTACGGATGTTGTCACGATTTAGTCTGGAAAACACCAATGTTGTCAAACGCAGTGAATGGTGCAGAATTAAGTTGCAACCCTTGTTGTGCCCAGTACATTGTAGTGCCTCTATATTGTGAACAAACAGGAGAGCAAACGTGGTTATTTTGCAAAAGACACATATCAAAGTTTATTAACTCCTCTATTGTTAGATGCAGCACAAATTTCTGCAGTTAAATGCAAAAAGACAGAGGGCACTTAAGGCACAAAGCAAAATTTAGTCAGAAAGATCACATGGCAAGTACAATGGAAGACAAAATACAAAACATTGCATACCGGTTACAAAATTTATTGCCAGGTGAAACCAGAAAGCAGTAGCTGGTGTCCACACTAAGAGTAAATTGAACAGCACGCTAGACATATGAATACGTCCGGACAATGGTACCTACCAGCGGCTGTATAGAGTACAGGAGGATCACGAGCGATTGCTTTAAAGTGCCAGAGTGCAGGAATCAAAGACCAAAAGAGTCCCCCCTAACGCAGGTAACGCGCGTTTCACGTATTTGTGGTATTAACGCTTCGTCAGACCAAGGAGGGGTGGTAACTCATTGATTTCTAGGACCTTTAAAAAGAACATGTGATAGATCATGTGGGAGAAAAGTACCCAATTGGTGAGGATCTTTCGGCGCATGCGTAGTCCCCGCTAATCGCCCCAGCAAATGCGAGCGGCGTCAGGCCGAGGAGTGCAGGGGAGGGGGATAAAATCACGCCCCCTCACCGGCACCCATCCGCCCCTTAGACACCGCCAGGCATGTCAGGGAGAGAGCGAAGGCCGCGCATGCGCACACAGCACCCACTGGGACATAGAGCAATATATGTAGGCTCCCAATCGGCAGCAGCACATGGACATTAGAGAAAAGAGGGGCACATCAAGAACAAACAATAATACATAAATAACAATGGTAATCCCTCGTCCTAAGTCCAAGGCATATTCCGGATATGTCATAAACGGAGTCCTCTTGTAAATGCAGTCCCAGTGAACGATGTGCTCAGGCAGTCAAAAGATGGAAAAAAGGTCCCAAAGAAGCTGTGTGCTGTGTGCGCATGCGCGGCCTTCGCTCTCTCCCTGACATGCCTGGCGGTGTCTAAGGGGCAATAAATTTTGTAACCGGTATGCAATGTTTTGTATTTTGTCTTCCATTGTACTTGCCATGTGATCTTTCTGACTACATTTTGCTTTGTGCCTTAAGTGCCCTCTGTCTTTTTGCATTTAACTGCAGAAATTTGTGCTGCATCTAACAATAGATGAATTAATAAACTTTGATATGTGTCTTTTGCAAAATAACCACGTTTGCTCTCCTGTTTGTTCATCATTTCCTTAGTGGTTTGCATGCTCTTTATAGATAGAGGCCCATACAGGACACTCTATATTTTGTATCTAGACTATTTAGTCATGTTACATTTCCTATTGAATTTGTATACGTTTTCCTCATGGATATTTTTGTCTGTTTAATTGCCTCTATATTGTGCCCAGCTCGTGCTTCTGGAAACTTGCACCCCCGTACATTTAAGTGTGCTTTCTTCATAACAACAATGACAAACGTCGATGCTAACTGTGGTTTAGGCACATTGTGGGGTTCAGAAGGGATTGGGGAATTTGAATTTGGGAGCGCAGATTTTGCTGGATTTTTTTATTTATTTTTCTTTGTCGCTCCATTGGGAGACCCAGACAATTGGGTGTATAGCTTCTGCCTCCGGAGGCCACAGAAAGCACCACACTTTTAAAAAAGTGTAACCCCTCCCCTCTGCCTATACACCCTCCCGTGGATCACGGGCTCCCCAGTTTTATGCTTTGTATGGAAGGAGGCACACATCCACTCATAGATAAAAAAAAAAAAAAAAAAGATTATCATACATAGTATGACAGAAGAAAAGAGGTCCCCTATGGGGTCCCCCGCATGCTCCCTTCTCACCCCACTATGTCGGCGGTGTTGTTAAGGTTGAGGTACCCATTGCGGGTACAAAGGCTGGAGCCACATGCCGTCTCCTTCACCATCCCTTATGCGGCTCTGGGAGAAGTGGGAGCTTCATCGGTCATTCACCTGCTGAGACCGTGCTCCATCCGCAGCCCCTGGTAGAACCTGCTGGACCGGAGCGTTTTCATCCCCAGGGACCGGGCCCTGCACCTTCAAGGTACTCTGTGTCCCCATGGGGGGACGGTACGGGGAGAGAGGTCGCCTCTCTCCCCAGTAGCGCCGTCCGTTCTTTTTTTCATCGGACTTCCGCGCCGGCCGTGCCTGCTTGTCGGGCACGGCCTTAAATTTAGTCCCCGGCTTCATCGCGGCCTAGTCGCGAAAAATCCCGCCCCCGGGCCTGCTTGTCAGGGGGAAGGGCGGTATTACCGACAGAGGGCTGGAGCATCTTGGCATGCCTCCCCTCCCCTCTCATGGACCACTATGGGGCCTCCAGATTCCCGCCTTTTCCCGGCGCCGCCCATGGCTCCACTCCCCCCTTGAGAGCTCCGGCGGCCATGTTTGGCATTCTGCCGGTGTATGCTGCTGCTGCACATCTCTACAGCTCTGGGGGACCCACGACAGGGAATCTGGAGGACACCAGCGGTTGGTAAGCCACACCGGTCACCCGGTGCTGGTTCCCCTAGGGTGCCGTGATATATGTATATCTACATATATTATATATATTCGGAACGGCTGTTTAACCCTTTCCCATATACCCTCAGTGGTCGCTCTCCTAAGGGACACTTATTGCTTGCAGCATGTCGTCCACAAGGAGCAAACCCCTTAAGACACAGGTTTTTTTCGTAGCCTGTACCTCTTGTGGGGCTATGTTTCCTGCGGGATCCACCTACCCTCACTGTGATCAATGCTCGACTCCTGCCACGCTTGCTCAGCTGGAGCCCGGGGCACTTGTGGGCCCCTCGGCTCATGTAGATCCCCCTGCTCCTCCTGAGCAGGCTGCAGGGACAGAGTCACTGTCATTGGCCTCTTTCGCTGAGAAACTCTGTCACTTTCTCAATCCATTGCACAGTCTATGCACAAATGGTCATCTAAGCTCCTTGAGGCTTTACAGTCCAGACCGGGCTCTTCACAGGCCCCGGCCCCTGTTAGTTTGTCTCCTCCAGGGCCTTCTCGGTCCGCGCCGCAGCGCGCTCCCAGGATAGCCCCTAGGTCCCAGGCGGAGGACTCCTGCCCGGATCGCAGTCCCAGACCGGCTAAGCGGCCTCGCTGGGACTCTTCCCCGGCCTCCTCACGCTGCTCTGGATCTCAGCTGGAGGACTCTCAGGATGATGAGGCGGACGTGGGAGCTCAGGGCTCTGACCCTGACTTCGCCCTCAACCTTGATACCCCTGAGGGGGACTCCTTAGTAAATGATCTTATTTCGTCCATCAACCAGGTGTTGGATCTCTCTCCCCCGCCTCCACCTGTAGAGGAGTCGGCTTCTCAGCAGGAGAAACACCAATTTCGATTCCCCAAACGTACGCGCAATACGTTCTTTGATCACTCTAACTTGAGGGACGCTTTCCAGAACCCAGAGCGGTCCCGGACAAGCGTTTTGCTAAAAGGCACTCTGACACGCGTTATCCCTTTTCACCTGAGGTCATTAAGGGCTGGGCGCACTCACCCAAGGTGGATCCGCCAGTCTCTAGATTGGCTGCTAGGTCCGTTGTGTCTGTTGCCGATGGCTCATCCCTGAAGGATGCCACTGACAGACAGATAGAGCTCTTGGTGAAGTCTATTTATGAGGCCACGGGCGCGTCTTTTGCCCCGGCCTTTGCGGCTGTGTGGGCTCTCCAAGCAATCTCGGCATGTCTGACTGAGATTAATGCTGTCACACAGAATTCTGCTCCGCATGTGTCTTCCTTGACCTCTCAGGCATCAGCTTTTTCGTCCTACGACATGAACGCCGTCCTGGACTCTGCTAGCCGTACGGCTGTAGCATCCGCTAACTCCGTGGCTGTCCGCAGGGCCATGTGGCTGCGCGAATGGAAAGCAGACTCTGCTTCCAAAAGGTTCTTAACTGGTTTGCCTTTTTCGGACGAACGTTTGTTTGGCGAACGGTTGGATGAGATTATTAAGGAATCCTCGGGAAAGGACTCCTCCTTACCCCAGTCCAAACCTAAGAGACCTCAGCAGAGAAAAATCCAATCGAGGTTTCGGTCCTTTCGTCCCTCCGCCAAGCCCCAATCCTCTTCGTCCAACCGGCCGGAGAAAGGCCAGAGGAACTCCTATGGGTGGTGGTCCAAGCCACGCCCCCAAAAGGCCGCAGGAGGCACTGCCTCCAAGAAGGCCTCCTCATGACTCTCGGCCTCATCTAGCCACATCCTCGGTCGGTGGCAGGCTCTCCCACTTTGGCGACGCCTGGTGGCCACACGTTCAAGACCGATGGGTGAGAGACATTCTGTCTCATGGTTACAGGATAGAGTTCAGCTCTCGACCTACGGCTCATTTTTTCTGAACCTCCCCACCCCCCGCACAGGCAGACGCACTGTCTCAGGCGGTGGTCGCTCTAAAGATGGAAGGAGTTGTGATTCCCGTTCCCCTGCAGGAACGTGGTCGCGGATTTTACTCCAACTTGTTCGTGGTGCTAAAAAAAGGACGGGTCTTTCCGTCCCGTTCTGGACCTCAAGCTGCTCAACAGACATGTGAGAACCAGACTGTTTCGGATGGAATCTCTCCGCTCGGTCATCGCCTTGATGTCACAAGGGGACTTCCTAGCATCGATCGACATCAAGGATGCTTATCTCCATGTGCCGATCGCACCCGAGCATCAACGTTTCCTGCGTTTCGCCATCGGGGACGAACACCTCCAGTTCGTCGCATTGCCCTTCGGCCTGGCGATAGCCCCCACGGGTCTTCACCAAAGTCATGGCATCCGTCGTGGCGGTCCTGCACTCTCAGGGCCACTCGGTAATCCCATACTTGGACGATCTCCTAGTCAGGGCCCCTTCTCGGGTGGCGTGTCAACGAAGTCTTACCGTCACTCTGGCGACTCTCCAGCAGTTCGGGTGGATCATCAATTTCCCGAAATCCAAGTTGACGCCGACCCAATCACTGACTTACCTCGGGATGGAGTTTCATACCCTTCCAGCGTTAGTCAAGCTACCGCGGGACAAACAGCTTTCTCTGCAGGCGGGGGTGCAGTCACTTCTTCGGAGTCAGTCACACCCCTTAAGGCGCCTCATGCACTTCCTGGGGAAGATGGTTGCAGCTATGGAGGCAGTGCCGTTCGCGCAATTCCATCTACGGCCACTCCAATGGGACATTCTTCGCAAATGGGACAAGAGTTCGGCTTCCCTCGACAAGAACATCTCTCTTTCACTTGCAACCAAAACATCACTTCAGTGGTGGCTCCTACCCACATCTCTGTCTCGGGGAAAATCCTTCCTCCCCCCCAACCTGGGCCGTGGTCACCACGGACGCGAGCCTGTCAGGTTGGGGAGCGGTTTTTCTCTACCACAGGGCTCAAGGAACCTGGACTCCAATAGAATCGTCCCTTCAGATCAATATTCTGGAGATAAGGGCAGTATATCTAGCCCTATTGGCTTTCCATCGGTGGCTGGAGGGCAGGCAGATCCGAATCCAGTCGGACAACGCCACTGCCGTTGCCTACATCAACCACCAAGGCGGCACTCGCAGTCGTCAAGCCTTCCAGGAAGTCGAGCGGATTCTGCAGTGGGTGGAAGTCACAGGCTCCACCATCTCCGCAGTTCACATCCCGGACGTGGAAAACTGGGAAGCAGATTTTCTCAGTCGTCAAGGCATGGACGCGGGGGAATGGTCTCTTCACCCAGACGTGTTTCGAGAGATCTGTCGCCGCTGGGGAACGCCGGACGTCGATCTCATGGCATCGAGACACAACAACAAGGTCCCGGCCTTCATGGCACGGTCTCAGGATCACAGAGCTCTGGCAGCGGACGCTCTGGTCCAGGATTGGTTGCAGTTTCGACTGCCATATGTGTTTCCCCCTCTGGCAATGCTGCCCAGAATACTACGCAAGATCCGGTCCGACTGCCGTCGCGCCATTCTCGTCGCTCCAGACTGGCCGAGGCGGTCGTGGTATCCGGATCTGTGGCATCTCACGGTGGGTCAACCGTGGGCGCTTCCAGACCGTCCAGACTTGCTGTCACAAGGGCCATTTTTCCATCTGAATTCTGTGGCCCTCAACCTGACTGTGTGGCCATTGAGTCCTGGCTCCTAGCGTCTTCAGGGTTATCTCAGGATGTCATTGCCACCATGAGACAAGCCAGAAGCCAACGTCCGCCAAAATCTATTACAGGTCTTGGCAACTTTTCTTATCCTGGTGCTCTGATAACGGTTTGTCTCCATGGCCGTTTGCTTTACCCACATTTCTTTCATTCCTACAATCTGGAATGGACAAGGGTTTGTCCCTCGGCTCTCTCAAGGGCCAAGTGTCGGCGCTCTCCGTGTTTTTTCAAAAGCGTCTAGCCAGGCTTCCGCAGGTCCGCACGTTCCTGCAGGGGGTTTGCCACATGGTCCCACCTTACAAACGTCCGTTGGATCCTTGGGATCTTAACAGGGTTCTGACGGCTCTTCAAAAGCCGCCTTTTGAGCCGCTGCGGGATGTCTCTCTCACGTCTTTCGCAGAAGGTGGCCTTCCTGGTGGCAGTCACATCACTTCGCAGAGTGTCTGAGCTTGCAGCGCTGTCATGCAAAGCCCCCTTCCTGGTTTTTCACCAGGATAAGGTGGTTATGCGTCCGGTCCCGGAATTTCTTCCTAAGGTGGTATCCCCCTTTCATCTAAATCAGGATATCTCCTTGCCTTCCTTTTGCCCTAATCCAATTCACCAGTGTGAAAAGGATTTGCACTCTTTGGATCTAGTGAGAGCACTCCGGTTCTACGTGTCTCGCATGGCGCCCCTGCGCCGTTCAGACGCGCTCTTTGTCCTTGTCGCTGGCCAGCGTAAGGGCTCTCAGGCCTCCAAGTCAACCTTGGCTCGGTGGATCAAGGAACCGATTCTCGAGGCCTACCGTTCTTCTGGGCTTCCACTTCCTTCAGGGCTGAAAGCCCATTCTACCAGAGCCGTAGGTGCGTCCTGGGCTTTGCGGCACCGGGCGACGGCTCAGCAGGTGTGTCAGGCAGCTACCTGGTCTAGTCTGCACACTTTCACGAAGCACTTTCAAGTGCATGCCTATGCTTCGGCAGACGCCAGTCTAGGTAGGCGAGTCCTCCAGGCGGCGGTTGCCCACCTGTAAGAGGGGGCCGTTTTCGGCTCCTTTTATTGAGGTATTCTTTTACCCACCCAGGGACTGCTCTTGGACATCCCAATTGTCTGGGTCTCCCAATGGAGCGACAAAGAAGAAGGGAATTTTGTTTACTTACCGTAAATTCCTTTTCTTCTAGCTCCTATTGGGAGACCCAGCACCCGCCCCTGTGCCCTTCGGGCTGGTTGTTCTTTTGTGTACACATGTTGTTGATGTTGATTTGTTCTTATGGTTCATGGTCTTCAGTTCTCCGAACATCCTTCGGATTGAATTTACCCTAGACCAATTTATAAGTTTCCTCCTTCCTGCTTTTGCACCAAAACTGAGGAGCCCGTGATCCACGGGAGGGTGTATAGGCAGAGGGGAGGGGTTACACTTTTTTAAAAGTGTAATACTTTGTGTTTTCTCCGGAGGCAGAAGCTATACACCCAATTGTCTGGGTCTCCCAATAGGAGCTAGAAGAAAAGGAATCTACGGTAAGTAAACAAAATTCCCTTTTTTTTTTTTTGAGGGGGGGGGAGCTATAGCGTTTTTTCAGAGCTTTTGTGCTACCAGTAATGTGGAAGCCCTCTATATTTCCGTTAAGAAATAAATGACCTGAGTGCGGACTTGTGTTTTTGTGGGTTGAGTTGAATGCTATTTGGTGACTATTTTGGTACAGAACATTTTGGATCAGTTTCACATTTATCCTGTGCTTTGTGCTGAGCGCTTACATCGGGGTTTCTATCTACATCTTTGAGATACGTGATTCAGGTGAAACCCATGACTGATCCATTCACTGAGGCAGCAGAGTTACCCCGGACTTCGTTTGGCCTCTGTTCTGTGGTGTCTGGTTTTTTTTTCCAAAGGTGAACGAAAGTGTTGATAACCGCACTTTGCTTTGCACCTAAAAAGATGCTTAACCCCATTACGACCGCGTTACGTTTTAAAACGGCACTAAAAAAGGGTACTTATTCCTTTCTGCCGTTTTAAAACGGCGGTCGGAAAAAAAGGGTCTAGCGCCCCCCAGAGTCAGAAAATTTCCGGGGTCTCAGCTGCCGGGGGTAGCTGAGACCCTGGAGATCATGATTCGGGCCGGTTTTTCCGGTCCCCGCTCACCTGATGACCGGTATACACCGTATACCGATCATCAAGTTATAGTAAATGACCGCGCCGGTAAAAAATGATTTATCTCCCATCTGGCATGATCAAACATGCCAGATGGGAGATAAATCTTTTTCCCGGTTCCCTCCGGTCCCCCGGTGTCCCCAAAGTGCCCCCCCCCGACCCCCAACCCCCTCCCGAAAATCCAAGATGGCCGCGCGCATCGGAGAGCACAGCAGCGCGCCGGCCGCATTTACAGTGTTCCTATGGTTTCTGTCGCATGTGCCATAACACATACGACAGAAACCTGCTCCCCAGGCCCTGCCGGGTCCCCCCCTACCCCCCCCCTGGTGTCCCCCGGTGTCCCCCGGTGTCATACATACCGGAGCGCTGATCCCCCGCGGCCCCCTCCTCCTTCTCTGCAGACTCCGGTCACATGTGCCGAGCAGCTGACAGCTTCCTGTGTTCAGGACGCTGGCTGCTGCTCGGCACTGTGCAGCTGTGACCCGGGGAGGGTGGGTGCAGATTCTTTGCACCCACTCTCCTCAAATGGAGGGTCTGCCCTCCTAGAAAATGGGGGATACGTTCCCTGAACGTGTCCCCCATATTCTAGAAGGTCCAGAGGCGACGTGGGACGTCCAAATGGATTATAGTGGATTTTTTTTTTCTTTTCAATAAATTGGTCAATCAGGGAATGTTTTGGGGAGTGTTTTTTCAAATAAATTTTTTTTTGTTGTCAATTTTTTTTCTTATTACTGTCAATTAGTTATGTCGGGTGTCTGATAGACGCCGTGACATAACTAATTGCTGGGCTTGATGCCAGGTGACATTACACACCTGGTATCAACCCCATTCATTACCCCGTTAGCCAACGCACCAGGGCGCGGGATGAGCTGGGGCGAAGCGCCAGAATTGGCGCATCTAATGGATGCGCCACTTCTGGGGCGGCTGCGGCCTGCTATTTTTAGGCTGGGAAGAGTCCAATAACCATGGCTCTTCCCATCCTGAAAATACCAGACCCCAGCTGTCAGCTTCACCTTGGCTGGTGATCTAATTTGGGGGGACCCCACGTTTGTTTTTTTTTTTAATTATTTATTTATAAATAATTAAAAAAAAAAAAACAGCTTGGGGAGCCCTCCAAATTGATCACCAGACAAGATGAAGCTGTCAGCTGTGGTTTGCAGGCTACAGCTGTCTGCTTTACCCTAGCTGGCTATCAAAAATAGGGGGGACCCCACGTCATTTATTTTAATTTTTTTTTTTTTTTTTGGGCTAAATACAAGGCTAGGCATCCTTTAGTGTCACATGAAAGGCACTAAAGGGCGCCAGCTTAGAATATGCAGGGGGGTGGGACGTTATATATGTTTGACATCTATCCATTCATCCATTGTAGCATTTTACGCTGTGTGCCCACAATCAGGGTTTGCAGCGTTTTGGGCGCAGAGTGTTTTCCCTGCGTCCATAACGCTGCATTGTGCAGTAGAAGCACAGTGGCAGGATTTTTAGAAATCCCGTGCCCACTGTGTTTCTTTTCTCCGCAGCATAAACCGACCTGTGGCGCAGCTTCCCGAGCCTCAGCATGTCAATTTATGCTGCGGAGATGAGTGTTCTTTGCAGGTAGAATAAAACTAAAGTCCACAGCAGCCTGAACCCAAATCGTGGGCATGGGCAGCTGCGTTCTCCCGTGGACAACACTCACATTTCTGCAGGAGGCTGACACTGTGTACTAGACGCCGTGTCGCTGGATCATGGCCACATAGCCTAAAGGCTACTTTACACGCTGCGATATCGGTCCCGATATCGCTAGTGTGGGTACCCGCCCCCATCTGTTGTGCGACACGGGCAAATCGCTGCCCGTGCCGCACAACATCGCGCAGACGCATCACACATACTTACCTGCCCGGCGACGTCGCTGTGACCGGCGAACCGCCTCCTTTCTAAGGGGGCGGTCCGTGTGGCGTCACAGTGACGTCACTGAGCGGCCGCCCAATAGAAGCGGAGGGGCGGAGATGAGTGGCCGGAACATCCCGCCCACCTTCTTCCTTCCTCATAGCGGCCGGGAGGCAGGTAAGGAGAGGTTCCTCGTTCCTGCGGCGTCACACATAGCGATGTGTGCTGCCGCAGGAGCGACGAACTACATCGTTACTGCTGCAGTAACGATAATCGAGAATGGACCCCCATGTCACCGATGAGCGATTTTGCACGTTTTTGCAACGATGCAAAATCGCTCATCGGTGTCACACGCAGCAACATCGCTAATGCGGCCGGATGTGCGTCACCAATTCCGTGACCCTAACGACTCCGCATTAGCGATGTCGCAGCGTGTAAAGCCCCCTTAACAGTGAGAAATTTGTTGCTACAGCAACATTTTTGTGAAGTACCTGTGGATTCAAAATGCTTACTATACTCCTGAATAAAATCCTTGAGGGGTCCAGTTTCCAAAATGAGGTCACTTGTGGGGGGTTTCTGATGTATAGGTACCCAAGGGGCCCTGCTAATGTGACATGGTGCGCGCAATTTACTTCAACTTTTCCAAAATTCAAATGGTGCTCCTTCCATTCCAAGCCCTCCCATTTATCCAAACAAAGGTTTTTGGCCACATGTGGGGTATCCCTGCGCTCACAAGAAATTAGATAACAACCTGTGGGGTACACGTTTTGTTGTTGCCTCTTGAAAAAGTGAAAAATGTGTCGCTAAATCAACATTTTTGTGAAAAAAATGAAAATTTCAATATGGCAACCTAAGCTTATCAAATTCTGTGAAGTATTCGTGGATTCAAAATGCTCAATATACACCTAGATTAAAGCCTTGAGGGGTCTTATTTCCAGAATGGGGTCACTTGTGGGGGACCTCCACTGCTTAGGCACCTCAGGGGCTCTCCTAATGCAACATGGCGTCCGCTATTGATTCCAGCCAATTTTGCAGTCAAACTGCACTCCTTCTCTTCTGAGCCCTGTAGTGTGCCCAAACAGTTGATTTCCACCACATACAAGATATCAACAAACTCAGGAGAAATTGCGCAATAAATTTCATGGTGATTTATTTCCTGTTACCCTTGTGAAAAAAAAAGCTACCTGGTTGAAGTAACAATTTTGTGGTAAAATTTTATTTTTTTATTTTCATGGCTCAACGTTATAAACTTCTGTAAAGCACCTGGAGGTTCAGGGTACTCACCAAACATCAAGATAAATTCCTTGAGGGGCCTAGTTTCCAATATGGGGTCACTTGTGGTGTTTTTTTGCTGTTTACGTACCTTAGGGGTCCTCCAAATGCGACATGGTGCCTGCAATCTATTTCAGCCAAATTTGCTTTCCAAAATTCAAATATTGCTCCTTCTGTTCCGAGCCCTCCCATTTGTCCAAACAAAGGTTTCTGACCACATGTGGGGTATTGGCGCGTTCATAAGAAAGTGGGTAACAAGTTTTGGGGTTCATTTTGTTGTGTTATTTCTTCTAAAAGTGAATAAATTTGGGGTAGAGCAACATTTTAGGTAAAATTTTATTTTTTGCTTTTTTTCATTCCACTTTGCTTTAGTTCCTGTGAAGCACCTGAAGGGTTAATAAACTTCTTGGATGTGGTTTTGAGTACTTTGAGGGGTGCTGTTTTGAGAATGGTGTCACTTTTAGGTATTTTCTGTCACTTAGGCCTCTCAAAGTCACTTCAAATGTGATGTGGTCCCTAAAAAAATGGTTTTGTGAATTTTGTTGAAAAAATGGGAAATTGCTGATGAACTTTGACCCCTTCTAACTTCCTAACCCCAAAACATTTTGTTTCAGAAATTGCGCTAATGTAAAGTAGACATGTGGGAAATGTTATTTATTAACTGTTTTGTGTGACATAACTCTCTGGGTTAAGGGCATAAAAATTAAAAGTTTGAAAATTGCAAAATTTTCAAAATTTTCATCAAATTTCCGATTTTTTCACAAATAAAAGCAAAAAATATCGTTCTAAATTTATAACTATCATGAAGTACAATATGTCACGAAAAAACAATGTCAGAATCACCGGGATCCGTTGAAGCGTTCCAGAGTTATGACCTCATAAAGTGACACTGGTCAGAATTGCAAAAAATGGCCTGGGCATTAAGGACAAAACTGGCTTCGTCCTTAAGGGGTTAAAAAAGATTGATACCACCGTATCACACGCCAGACCCAGACGTGAGGTCAAAGTGACTCCCTCTGCCTCATTACAGTGAATTTTCCGTTGGAAGTTTTGTCTGAATCACATTTTTCAGAGATTTACACGTAATT
This sequence comes from Anomaloglossus baeobatrachus, assembly GCF_048569485.1. Classification (NCBI taxonomy): domain Eukaryota; kingdom Metazoa; phylum Chordata; class Amphibia; order Anura; family Aromobatidae; genus Anomaloglossus; species Anomaloglossus baeobatrachus. The sequence continues at coordinate 8,882,298 of NC_134358.1, read as the reverse complement.
GCAGAGCGCAGGATAAATGTGAGCCACGCCGTACTGCTATATTATTAAACAAATCAACAGCAGTTGAAGAATTAGCTTTATTTATATTTTACACCGTTCACCGTACGGTATAAGAGATTAGGCGGCTTTATTCCTCCGGTCACTACGATTACAGCGATACCAGGTTTATGTCCTTTCTTTCTAGGTTTGGCGATTACCACACTAAAAACGCTATTTTAGCAAATAAAAGTTGTTTTGCATCACTGAAGGTTGAAAACTGCCACCCTTTTTGACCACATAATTTTTGATCGCTTTCTATTTTTCTTTATGTGAGACAGAATCAAGAAGAAACTGCAATTTAGGATTTTTTTTTTTATTTTATTTTTTCACGCCGTTCACCGTGCTATAAAAGTAATGACAGTTTTATTCTTCACGTCGGTACGATTACAGCCATACTATTTTTATTTTAGCTTTTTTTTATTCTTTTTTTTAATGTTTTGCCGCTTTTACACCATAAAAACTATCTTATGGAAAAAAAAAAAGTTTTTTTGCATTGCTGTCTTCTGAGAGCTATAGCTTTTTTCAATATTTTTTTTGCTGACTGAGCTGTATGGGGGCTTGTGTTTTGCGGGACAAGATGACATTTTCAGTGGTACCATTTTTATATATATGACCATATATGACCTTTTGATTGTGTTTAATTCCACTTTTTTTATCAGCTGTTTGATAAAAAGACAGTTTTTGCTACTTTTTTTTTCGTTTTTACCTTGTTCACTGAAGGGGTTAAGTAGTGTTGACAGTTTCTTTTTTTTATTTTTTTTTGTTGTTTTTTTTTACTTAGTCCCTATATGGGAAATTACTTTTTGCTGCCCTGATCGCAGGTATTGTAATGCTCGATCATTGCAATAGAGTACAGCAGTCAGTGCAGCACCGACAGAAGCTCTTGGCATGACCCGAGATGCTTTCCCAGAGGTTGTTTTGACTACCTTGAGTCACCGTCGCAATGATCAGGCCCTCCCCATTACATCACGGGGGGGACTGATCGGAGAGGACTGTGAGATCTCTCCCAATCTCCTAACTGCCATGATCTATTTCAATTGTGGAATTTAAGGGGTTAAACAGCTGGGGACGACTCTGGGACCGTTCCTGCCTGTGAGAGTCAGGGCTCAGCAGTGATTGTGGGGGTACAGCGCTTTGCCCCCCACAATCACCAGTATGTACTGAGTACGTTCTTGGTCAGGAAGGGGTTATCACATCAATTTATGAAGCTTTTTACTGTGAAGCATTTTTCCACTCCTGCCTAAAACTTTTGCACAGCGCTGTTATACTTTGTATTGGGAAGAAAAATGTCATTGATTGAGATGATGCCAATAATATAGTTATTGATTTATTCTTTCATTATGTCAACAAAAAAAAAAAGTCTTTGTAAGGAAAAAAATGTAGTACAAGATAGAGGGAGTGGGGGATTGTCGTTCATTAAGGGGTAATAGGACTCCCCGGTTTGGGAAACAGATGGACATTTGTCCATCTTTAAAATTATGTCCAAATCAGGTTGAGGTGATCAGTCCTACCCGGCCGAAACGAAAACAAACCTCTATGAAGGAGAAGGTGACTCGTAACTGCAGAGACTTCCATTACACTGATGTTGAGGTGTTTGATTTCTCCATCTTTCGGCCATATTGTCCTCACGTGTTACACTTGGTCTATCAGGGGGAAGATCTGACTATTATTAAAGTGGAGGTTAAAGAAGAATCTGAGGAGGTGACGATCGATGCCCCGAGTGTGACCGGAGTGGAAGAGGAGATTAGTGCGGATGATTCCACAGGTGTGTAACGCTGCGGTTTGGTAAGGTGGGTTCCTACATGTGGAAAATTGCTGAACCCACAACTAATGGCCTAATAAAGCCCCAAGGCACGGAGTAATGCTGGAGCTACCGGAGCCGTGACCTGACAGAGCCAGGAATATATGAAGGGCAGGATGGAAGTAGACTATTCAATGCCCATGACTAGCGGCTGGTAAGGCGGTAATCACACCTGCAGCACGGCCAAAGAAAGGATTCAGCAGGAATAGAAAGTGAAGGCTCGTCCTCCTCCTGCCGAATCTACTTCTGACCGTGGCTCTAAAAATGTATAAAATTGTGTTTCCAGCGTTAGCAGTGCAAGCCCCGGCCATTCCCCCGCTGCTGACCGGTCACACTTTCAGGTCTTTTTCATACACACATGATCATAATTGTTGGTTCCCCTCGTCCCTCGTTTAATGAAAGAAAACCCCACAATGTTCGCAGAAATAACTTGAATCTGACAAAAGTAATAAAAAATCTATGAAAATGTACAATGAAGGTAAGACATTGCTGCTTTTCTGCTTCCATAGATTTTTTTTTAAAAATGAAACTCTTGAAATCGTCCTGGACAGAAATGATGGCACCTTCCTTCCCTCCCTAACTTAATATTTTGTGGCACAACCTTTTGAGGCAATCACTGCAATCCATCGATTCCTGTAACTATTAATGAGACTTCTGCGCCTCTCGACAGGTATTTTGGCCGCTCCTCAAGAGTAAACTGCTCCTTGTGTCTGGTGTGTGAAGGTCGCCTTCTCCAGACGTTTCAGGTCTTTCCAAAGAAGCTCAATAGGATTTAGGTCCGGGCTCATAGAAGCCACTTCAGAATAGTGCAATGTTTTCCTCTTAGCCATTCTTGGGTGTTTATAGCTGTGTTTTGGGTCATTATCCTGTTGCCACACGCATGACCTGCGACTGAGACCAAGCTTTCTGACACTGGGCAGCACATTTCTCTCTAGAATCCCTTGATAGTCTTGAGATTTCATTGTACCCTGCACAGATTCGAGACACCCTGTGCCAGATGCAGCAAAGCAGCCCCAGAATATAACAGCCGCCTCCATGTTTCACAGTAGGGACAGTGTTCTTTTCTTGATATGCTTCATTTTTCCATCTGTAAACATAGAACTGATGTGCATTGCCAAAAAGTTCCATTTGTGTCTCATCTGTCCATAGGACATTCTCCCGGAAACTTTGTGGCTTGTCAACATATAGTTTGGCAAATTCCAGTCTCGCTTTTTTATGATTTTCTTTTTCAACAATGATGTCCTCCTTGGTCGTCTCCCATGAAGTCCACTTTGGCTCAAACAACAACGGATGGTGCGATCTGACACTGATGTTCCTTGAGCTTGAAGTTCACCTATAATCTCTTTAGACGTTTTTTTGGGTCTTTTGTTACCATTCGTATTATCCGTCTCTTTTTTATTTGTCATCAATTCTCCTCATGCGGCCACGTCCAGGGAGGTTGATTACAGTCCCATGGATCTTACATTTCTGAATAAAATGTGCAACTGTAGTCACAGGAACATCAAGCTGTTTGGAGATGGTCTTATAACCTTTACCTTTATCATGCTTATCTATAATTTTCTTTCTAATCTCCTGAGACAACTCTTTCCTTTGCTTCCTCTGGTCCATGTTGAGTGTGCTACACACCATGTCACCAAACAGCACAGTCAGTATCTGTAGCCCTATATACAGGCCACTGACTGATTACAAGATTGTAGACGCCTGTGATGCTAATTAGTGGACACACCTTGATGTAACAAGTCCCTTTTGTCACATTATTTTCATGGGTACCATCATTTCTGTCCAGGCCGGTTTCATGAGTGGAATCAGAAAAGCAGCAATGTCTGACCTTCATTTGTCTCTCCAGTAAAGGAGACAAACTCTAGCACAGCGCCACCTATTGGAAGTAGCGATCCTAAAAGTCTTCATTTGTTCATTTTCATAGATTTGTTATTTATTATTTTGTCAAGTTATTTCTGTGACCATTGTGGGTTTTTCCTTCATTAAACGAGGGGTACCAACAATTTTGACCACGTGTGTACATGCGGATTAAATGATTAGATGAATTATCTTATTTCTCTTAGAACAATATTTTATTAACCCCAGTTAGAAGGGAAATGTTGCATTCTGGGTGTAGAGCGGTCTGGGTCTCCTATGATCGGTCCGCTCCTGCTCCCTCACTATACCCAGCGATCACCTGACTGCGGTGTATGGAGGAGGAGGACGTGCTGTCATATATAGTGTATACAGCAGTGGAGCAGGCACAGGCGGTGGTCTCCGGCTATCTCTGACACCCATATCCTCCGCTCCTGCTCCCTCACTATACCCAGCGATCACCTGACTGCGGTGTATGGAGGAGGACGTGCTGTCATATATAGTGCATACAGCAGTGGAGCAGGCACAGGCGGTGGGGTCTCCTGCTATCTCTGACACCCATATCCTCCGCTCCTGCTCCCTCACTATACCCAGCGATCACCTGACTGCGGTGTATGGAGGAGGAGGACGTGCTGTCATATATAGTGTATACAGCAGTGGAGCAGGCACAGGCGGTGGTCTCCGGCTATCTCTGACACCCATATCCTCCGCTCCTGCTCCCTCACTATACCCAGCGATCACCTGACTGCGGTGTATGGAGGAGGAGGACGTGCTGTCATATATAGTGTATACAGCAGTGGAGCAGGCACAGGCGGTGGGGTCTCCTGCTATCTCTGACACCCATATCCTCCGCTCCTGCTCCCTCACTATACCCAGCGATCACCTGACTGCGGTGTATGGAGGAGGAGGACGTGCTGTCATATATAGTGTATACAGCAGTGGAGCAGGCACAGGCGGTGGTCTCCGGCTATCTCTGACACCCATATCCCCCGCTCCTGCTCCCTCACTATACCCAGCGATCACCTGACTGCGGTGTATGGAGGAGGAGGACGTGCTGTCATATATAGTGTATACAGCAGTGGAGCAGGCACAGGCGGTGGGGTCTCCGGCTATCTCTGACACCCATATCCCCCGCTCCTGCTCCCTCACTATACCCAGCGATCACCTGACTGCGGTGTATGGAGGAGGAGGACGTGCCGTCATATATAGTGTATACAGCAGAGGAGCAGGCACAGGCGGTGGGGTCTCCTGCTATCTCTGACACCCATATCCCCCGCTCCTGCTCCCTCACTATACCCAGCGATCACCTGACTGCGGTGTATGGAGGAGGAGGACGTGCTGTCATATATAGTGTATACAGCAGTGAGCAGGCACAGGCGGTGGGGTCTCCTGCTATCTCTGACACCCCTATCCTCCGCTCCTGCTCCCTCACTATACCCAGCGATCACCTGACTGCGGTGTATGGAGGAGGAGGACGTGCTGTCATATATAGTGTATACAGCAGTGGAGCAGGCACAGGCGGTGGGGTCTCCTGCTATCTCTGACACCCATATCCCCCGCTCCTGCTCCCTCACTATACCCAGCGATCACCTGACTGCGGTGTATGGAGGAGGAGGACGTGCTGTCATATATAGTGTATACAGCAGTGGAGCAGGCACAGGCGGTGGTGTCTCCTGCTATCTCTGACACCCATATCCCCCGCTCCTGCTCCCTCACTATACCCAGCGATCACCTGACTGCGGTGTATGGAGGAGGAGGACGTGCCGTCATATATAGTGTATACAGCAGAGGAGCAGGCACAGGCGGTGGGGTCTCCTGCTATCTCTGACACCCATATCCCCCGCTCCTGCTCCCTCACTATACCCAGCGATCACCTGACTGCGGTGTATGGAGGAGGAGGACGTGCTGTCATATATAGTGTATACAGCAGTGGAGCAGGCACAGGCGGTGGGGTCTCCTGCTATCTCTGACACCCATATCCTCCGCTCCTGCTCCCTCACTATACCCAGCGATCACCTGACTGCGGTGTATGGAGGAGGAGGACGTGCCGTCATATATAGTGTATACAGCAGTGGAGCAGGCACAGGCGGTGGGGTCTCCGGCTATCTCTGACACCCATATCCCCCGCTCCTGCTCCCTCACTATACCCAGCGATCACCTGACTGCGGTGTATGGAGGAGGAGGACGTGCTGTCATATATAGTGTATACAGCAGTGGAGCAGGCACAGGCGGTGGGGTCTCCTGCTATCTCTGACACTCATATCCCCCGCTCCTGCTCCCTCACTATACCCAGCGATCACCTGACTGCGGTGTATGGAGGAGGAGGACGTGCTGTCATATATAGTGTATACAGCAGTGGAGCAGGCACAGGCGGTGGGGTCTCCTGCTATCTCTGACACCCATATCCTCCGCTCCTGCTCCCTCACTATACCCAGCGATCACCTGACTGCGGTGTATGGAGGAGGAGGACGTGCCGTCATATATAGTGTATACAGCAGTGGAGCAGGCACAGGCGGTGGAGTCTCCTGCTATCTCTGACACCCATATCCCCCGCTCCTGCTCCCTCACTATACCCAGCGATCACCTGACTGCGGTGTATGGAGGAGGAGGACGTGCTGTCATATATAGTGTATACAGCAGTGGAGCAGGCACAGGCGGTGGGGTCTCCTGCTATCTCTGACACCCATATCCCCCGCTCCTGCTCCCTCACTATACCCAGCGATCACCTGACTGCGGTGTATGGAGGAGGAGGACGTGCCGTTATATATAGTGTATACAGCAGTGGAGCAGGCACAGGCGGTGGGGTCTCCTGCTATCTCTGACACCCATATCCTCCGCTCCTGCTCCCTCACTATACCCAGCGATCACCTGACTGCGGTGTATGGAGGAGGAGGACGTGCCGTTATATATAGTGTATACAGCAGTGGAGCAGGCACAGGCGGTGGGGTCTCCTGCTATCTCTGACACCCATATCCTCCGCTCCCTCACTATACCCAGCGATCACCTGACTGCGGTGTATGGAGGAGGAGGACGTGCCGTCATATATAGTGTATACAGCAGTGGAGCAGGCACAGGCGGTGGGGTCTCCTGCTATCTCTGACACCTATATCCCCCGCTCCTGCTCCCTCACTATACCCAGCGATCACCTGACTGCGGTGTATGGAGGAGGAGGACGTGCTGTCATATATAGTGTATACAGCAGTGGAGCAGGCACAGGCGGTGGGGTCTCCTGCTATCTCTGACACCCATATCCTCCGCTCCTGCTCCCTCACTATACCCAGCGATCACCTGACTGCGGTGTATGGAGGAGGAGGACGTGCTGTCATATATAGTGTATACAGCAGTGGAGCAGGCACAGGCGGTGGGGTCTCCTGCTATCTCTGACACCCATATCCTCCGCTCCTGCTCCCTCACTATACCCAGCGATCACCTGACTGCGGTGTATGGAGGAGGAGGACGTGCCGTCATATATAGTGTATACAGCAGTGGAGCAGGCACAGGCGGTGGGGTCTCCGGCTATCTCTGACACCCATATCCTCCGCTCCTGCTCCCTCACTATACCCAGCGATCACCTGACTGCGGTGTATGGAGGAGGAGTACGTGCTGTCATATATAGTGTATACAGCAGTGGAGCAGGCACAGGCGGTGGGGTCTCCGGCTATCTCTGACACCCATATCCCCCGCTCCTGCTCCCTCACTATACCCAGTGATCACCTGACTGCGGTGTATGGAGGAGGAGGACGTGCTGTCATATATAGTGTATACAGCAGTGGAGCGGGCACAGGCGGTGGTCTCCGGCTATCTCTGACACCCATATCCCCCGCTCCTGCTCCCTCACTATACCCAGCGATCACCTGACTGCGGTGTATGGAGGAGGAGGACGTGCTGTCATATATAGTGTATACAGCAGAGGAGCAGGCACAGGCGGTGGGGTCTCCGGCTATCTCTGACACCCATATCCTCCGCTCCTGCTCCCTCACTATACCCAGCGATCACCTGACTGCGGTGTATGGAGGAGGAGGACGTGCTGTCATATATAGTGTATACAGCAGTGGAGCAGGCACAGGCGGTGGGGTCTCCGGCTATCTCTGACACCCATATCCCCCGCTCCTGCTCCCTCACTATACCCAGTGATCACCTGACTGCGGTGTATGGAGGAGGAGGACGTGCTGTCATATATAGTGTATACAGCAGTGGAGCGGGCACAGGCGGTGGTCTCCGGCTATCTCTGACACCCATATCCCCCGCTCCTGCTCCCTCACTATACCCAGCGATCACCTGACTGCGGTGTATGGAGGAGGAGGACGTGCTGTCATATATAGTGTATACAGCAGAGGAGCAGGCACAGGCGGTGGGGTCTCCGGCTATCTCTGACACCCATATCCTCCGCTCCTGCTCCCTCACTATACCCAGCGATCACCTGACTGCGGTGTATGGAGGAGGAGGACGTGCTGTCATATATAGTGTATACAGCAGTGGAGCAGGCACAGGCGGTGGGGTCTCCTGCTATCTCTGACACCCATATCCTCCGCTCCTGCTCCCTCACTATACCCAGCGATCACCTGACTGCGGTGTATGGAGGAGGAGGACGTGCTGTCATATATAGTGTATACAGCAGTGGAGCAGGCACAGGCGGTGGGGTCTCCTGCTATCTCTGACACCCATATCCCCCGCTCCTGCTCCCTCACTATACCCAGCGATCACCTGACTGCGGTGTATGGAGGAGGAGGACGTGCTGTCATATATAGTGTATACAGCAGTGGAGCGGGCACAGGCGGTGGGGTCTCCTGCTATCTCTGACACCCATATCCTCCGCTCCTGCTCCCTCACTATACCCAGCGATCACCTGACTGCGGTGTATGGAGGAGGAGGACGTGCTGTCATATATAGTGTATACAGCAGTGGAGCAGGCACAGGCGGTGGTCTCCGGCTATCTCTGACACCCATATCCTCCGCTCCTGCTCCCTCACTATACCCAGCGATCACCTGACTGCGGTGTATGGAGGAGGAGGACGTGCTGTCATATATAGTGTATACAGCAGAGGAGCAGGCACAGGCGGTGGGGTCTCCTGCTATCTCTGACACCCATATCCCCCGCTCCTGCTCCCTCACTATACCCAGCGATCACCTGACTGCGGTGTATGGAGGAGGAGGACGTGCTGTCATATATAGTGTATACAGCAGTGGAGCGGGCACAGGCGGTGGTCTCCGGCTATCTCTGACACCCATATCCTCCGCTCCTGCTCCCTCACTATACCCAGCGATCACCTGACTGCAGTGTATGGAGGAGGAGGACGTGCCGTCATATATACTGTATACAGCAGTGGAGCAGGCACGGGCGGTGGGGTCTCCGGCTATCTCTGACACCCATATCCCCCGCTCCTGCTCCCTCACTATACCCAGCGATCACCTGACTGCGGTGTATGGAGGAGGAGGACGTGCTGTCATATATACTGTATACAGCAGTGGAGCAGGCACAGGCGGTGGGGTCTCCTGCTATCTCTGACACCCATATCCTCCGCTCCTGCTCCCTCACTATACCCAGCGATCACCTGACTGCGGTGTATGGAGGAGGAGGACGTGCTGTCATATATAGTGTATACAGCAGAGGAGCAGGCACAGGCGGTGGGGTCTCCTGCTATCTCTGACACCCATATCCCCCGCTCCTGCTCCCTCACTATACCCAGCGATCACCTGACTGCGGTGTATGGAGGAGGAGGACGTGCTGTCATATATAGTGTATACAGCAGTGGAGCAGGCACAGGCGGTGGGGTCTCCGGCTATCTCTGACACCCATATCCTCCGCTCCTGCTCCCTCACTATACCCAGCGATCACCTGACTGCGGTGTATGGAGGAGGAGGACGTGCTGTCATATATAGTGTATACAGCAGTGGAGCAGGCACAGGCGGTGGTCTCCGGCTATCTCTGACACCCATATCCTCCGCTCCTGCTCCCTCACTATACCCAGCGATCCCCTGACTGCGGTGTATGGAGGAGGAGGACGTGCTGTCATATATAGTGTATACAGCAGTGGAGCAGGCACAGGCGGTGGGGTCTCCTGCTATCTCTGACACCCATATCCTCCGCTCCTGCTCCCTCACTATACCCAGCGATCACCTGACTGCGGTGTATGGAGGAGGAGGACGTGCTGTCATATATAGTGTATACAGCAGTGGAGCAGGCACAGGCGGTGGGGTCTCCTGCTATCTCTGACACCCATATCCTCCGCTCCTGCTCCCTCACTATACCCAGCGATCACCTGACTGCGGTGTATGGAGAAGGAGGACGTGCTGTCATATATAGTGTATACAGCAGTGGAGCAGGCACAGGCGGTGGGGTCTCCTGCTATCTCTGACACCCATATCCCCCGCTCCTGCTCCCTCACTATACCCAGCGATCACCTGACTGCGGTGTATGGAGGAGGAGGACGTGCTGTCATATATAGTGTATACAGCAGTGGAGCAGGCACAGGCGGTGGTCTCCGGCTATCTCTGACACCCATATCCCCCGCTCCTGCTCCCTCACTATACCCAGCGATCACCTGACTGCGGTGTATGGAGGAGGAGGACGTGCTGTCATATATAGTGTATACAGCAGTGGAGCAGGCACAGGCGGTGGGGTCTCCGGCTATCTCTGACACCCATATCCCCCGCTCCTGCTCCCTCACTATACCCAGCGATCACCTGACTGCGGTGTATGGAGGAGGAGGACGTGCCGTCATATATAGTGTATACAGCAGAGGAGCAGGCACAGGCGGTGGGGTCTCCTGCTATCTCTGACACCCATATCCCCCGCTCCTGCTCCCTCACTATACCCAGCGATCACCTGACTGCGGTGTATGGAGGAGGAGGACGTGCTGTCATATATAGTGTATACAGCAGTGAGCAGGCACAGGCGGTGGGGTCTCCTGCTATCTCTGACACCCCTATCCTCCGCTCCTGCTCCCTCACTATACCCAGCGATCACCTGACTGCGGTGTATGGAGGAGGAGGACGTGCTGTCATATATAGTGTATACAGCAGTGGAGCAGGCACAGGCGGTGGGGTCTCCTGCTATCTCTGACACCCATATCCCCCGCTCCTGCTCCCTCACTATACCCAGCGATCACCTGACTGCGGTGTATGGAGGAGGAGGACGTGCTGTCATATATAGTGTATACAGCAGTGGAGCAGGCACAGGCGGTGGTGTCTCCTGCTATCTCTGACACCCATATCCCCCGCTCCTGCTCCCTCACTATACCCAGCGATCACCTGACTGCGGTGTATGGAGGAGGAGGACGTGCCGTCATATATAGTGTATACAGCAGAGGAGCAGGCACAGGCGGTGGGGTCTCCTGCTATCTCTGACACCCATATCCTCCGCTCCTGCTCCCTCACTATACCCAGCGATCACCTGACTGCGGTGTATGGAGGAGGAGGACGTGCCGTCATATATAGTGTATACAGCAGTGGAGCAGGCACAGGCGGTGGGGTCTCCGGCTATCTCTGACACCCATATCCCCCGCTCCTGCTCCCTCACTATACCCAGCGATCACCTGACTGCGGTGTATGGAGGAGGAGGACGTGCTGTCATATATAGTGTATACAGCAGTGGAGCAGGCACAGGCGGTGGGGTCTCCTGCTATCTCTGACACTCATATCCCCCGCTCCTGCTCCCTCACTATACCCAGCGATCACCTGACTGCGGTGTATGGAGGAGGAGGACGTGCTGTCATATATAGTGTATACAGCAGTGGAGCAGGCACAGGCGGTGGGGTCTCCTGCTATCTCTGACACCCATATCCTCCGCTCCTGCTCCCTCACTATACCCAGCGATCACCTGACTGCGGTGTATGGAGGAGGAGGACGTGCCGTCATATATAGTGTATACAGCAGTGGAGCAGGCACAGGCGGTGGAGTCTCCTGCTATCTCTGACACCCATATCCCCCGCTCCTGCTCCCTCACTATACCCAGCGATCACCTGACTGCGGTGTATGGAGGAGGAGGACGTGCTGTCATATATAGTGTATACAGCAGTGGAGCAGGCACAGGCGGTGGGGTCTCCTGCTATCTCTGACACCCATATCCTCCGCTCCTGCTCCCTCACTATACCCAGCGATCACCTGACTGCGGTGTATGGAGGAGGAGGACGTGCCGTTATATATAGTGTATACAGCAGTGGAGCAGGCACAGGCGGTGGGGTCTCCTGCTATCTCTGACACCCATATCCTCCGCTCCCTCACTATACCCAGCGATCACCTGACTGCGGTGTATGGAGGAGGAGGACGTGCCGTCATATATAGTGTATACAGCAGTGGAGCAGGCACAGGCGGTGGGGTCTCCTGCTATCTCTGACACCTATATCCCCCGCTCCTGCTCCCTCACTATACCCAGCGATCACCTGACTGCGGTGTATGGAGGAGGAGGACGTGCTGTCATATATAGTGTATACAGCAGTGGAGCAGGCACAGGCGGTGGGGTCTCCTGCTATCTCTGACACCCATATCCTCCGCTCCTGCTCCCTCACTATACCCAGCGATCACCTGACTGCGGTGTATGGAGGAGGAGGACGTGCTGTCATATATAGTGTATACAGCAGTGGAGCAGGCACAGGCGGTGGGGTCTCCTGCTATCTCTGACACCCATATCCTCCGCTCCTGCTCCCTCACTATACCCAGCGATCACCTGACTGCGGTGTATGGAGGAGGAGGACGTGCTGTCATATATAGTGTATACAGCAGTGGAGCAGGCACAGGCGGTGGGGTCTCCGGCTATCTCTGACACCCATATCCTCCGCTCCTGCTCCCTCACTATACCCAGCGATCACCTGACTGCAGTGTATGGAGGAGGAGGACGTGCTGTCATATATAGTGTATACAGCAGTGGAGCGGGCACAGGCGGTGGTCTCCGGCTATCTCTGACACCCATATCCCCCGCTCCTGCTCCCTCACTATACCCAGCGATCACCTGACTGCGGTGTATGGAGGAGGAGGACGTGCTGTCATATATAGTGTATACAGCAGAGGAGCAGGCACAGGCGGTGGGGTCTCCGGCTATCTCTGACACCCATATCCTCCGCTCCTGCTCCCTCACTATACCCAGCGATCACCTGACTGCGGTGTATGGAGGAGGAGGACGTGCTGTCATATATAGTGTATACAGCAATGGAGCAGGCACAGGCGGTGGGGTCTCCTGCTATCTCTGACACCCATATCCTCCGCTCCTGCTCCCTCACTATACCCAGCGATCACCTGACTGCGGTGTATGGAGGAGGAGGACGTGCTGTCATATATAGTGTATACAGCAGTGGAGCAGGCACAGGCGGTGGGGTCTCCTGCTATCTCTGACACCCATATCCCCCGCTCCTGCTCCCTCACTATACCCAGCGATCACCTGACTGCGGTGTATGGAGGAGGAGGACGTGCTGTCATATATAGTGTATACAGCAGTGGAGCGGGCACAGGCGGTGGTCTCCGGCTATCTCTGACACCCATATCCTCCGCTCCTGCTCCCTCACTATACCCAGCGATCACCTGACTGCGGTGTATGGAGGAGGAGGACGTGCTGTCATATATAGTGTATACAGCAGAGGAGCAGGCACAGGCGGTGGGGTCTCCTGCTATCTCTGACACCCATATCCCCCGCTCCTGCTCCCTCACTATACCCAGCGATCACCTGACTGCGGTGTATGGAGGAGGAGGACGTGCTGTCATATATAGTGTATACAGCAGTGGAGCGGGCACAGGCGGTGGTCTCCGGCTATCTCTGACACCCATATCCTCCGCTCCTGCTCCCTCACTATACCCAGCGATCACCTGACTGCAGTGTATGGAGGAGGAGGACGTGCCGTCATATATACTGTATACAGCAGTGGAGCAGGCACGGGCGGTGGGGTCTCCGGCTATCTCTGACACCCATATCCCCCGCTCCTGCTCCCTCACTATACCCAGCGATCACCTGACTGCGGTGTATGGAGGAGGAGGACGTGCTGTCATATATACTGTATACAGCAGTGGAGCAGGCACAGGCGGTGGGGTCTCCTGCTATCTCTGACACCCATATCCTCCGCTCCTGCTCCCTCACTATACCCAGCGATCACCTGACTGCGGTGTATGGAGGAGGAGGACGTGCTGTCATATATAGTGTATACAGCAGAGGAGCAGGCACAGGCGGTGGGGTCTCCTGCTATCTCTGACACCCATATCCCCCGCTCCTGCTCCCTCACTATACCCAGCGATCACCTGACTGCGGTGTATGGAGGAGGAGGACGTGCTGTCATATATAGTGTATACAGCAGTGGAGCAGGCACAGGCGGTGGGGTCTCCGGCTATCTCTGACACCCATATCCCCCGCTCCTGCTCCCTCACTATACCCAGCGATCACCTGACTGCGGTGTATGGAGGAGGAGGACGTGCTGTCATATATAGTGTATACAGCAGTGGAGCAGGCACAGGCGGTGGGGTCTCCGGCTATCTCTGACACCCATATCCTCCGCTCCTGCTCCCTCACTATACCCAGCCATCACCTGACTGCGGTGTATGGAGGAGGAGGACGTGCTGTCATATGTAGTGTATACAGCAGTGGAGCAGGCACGGGCGGTGGGGTCTCCTGCTATCTCTGACACCCATATCCCCCGCTCCTGCTCCCTCACTATACCCAGCGATCACCTGACTGCGGTGTATGGAGGAGGAGGACGTGCCGTCATATATAGTGTATACAGCAGTGGAGCAGGCACAGGCGGTGGGGTCTCCGGCTATCTCTGACACCCATATCCTCCGCTCCTGCTCCCTCACTATACCCAGCGATCACCTGACTGCGGTGTATGGAGGAGGAGGACGTGCTGTCATATATAGTGTATACAGCAGTGGAGCAGGCACAGGCGGTGGGGTCTCCTGCTATCTCTGACACCCATATCCTCCGCTCCTGCTCCCTCACTATACCCAGCGATCACCTGACTGCGGTGTATGGAGGAGGAGGACGTGCTGTCATATATAGTATATACAGCAGTGGAGCAGGCACAGGCGGTGGGGTCTCCTGCTATCTCTGACACCCATATCCCCCGCTCCTGCTCCCTCACTATACCCAGCGATCACCTGACTGCGGTGTATGGAGGAGGACGTGCTGTCATATATACTGTATACAGCAGAGGAGCAGGCACAGGCGGTGGGGTCTCCGGCTATCTCTGACACCCATATCCTCCGCTCCTGCTCCCTCACTATACCCAGCGATCACCTGACTGCGGTGTATGGAGGAGGAGGAGGACGTGCTGTCATATATAGTGTATACAGCAGTGGAGCAGGCACAGGCGGTGGGGTCTCCTGCTATCTCTGACACCCATATCCTCCGCTCCTGCTCCCTCACTATACCCAGCGATCACCTGACTGCGGTGTATGGAGGAGGAGGACGTGCTGTCATATATAGTGTATACAGCAGTGGAGCAGGCACAGGCGGTGGGGTCTCCGGCTATCTCTTGACACCCATATCCTCCGCTCCTGCTCCCTCACTATACCCAGCGATCACCTGACTGTGGTGTATGGAGGAGGAGGACGTGCTGTCATATATAGTGTATACAGCAGTGGAGCAGGCACGGGCGGTGGGGTCTCCTGCTATCTCTGACACCCATATCCCCCGCTCCTGCTCCCTCACTATACCCAGCGATCACCTGACTGCGGTGTATGGAGGAGGACGTGCTGTCATATATAGTGTATACAGCAGTGGAGCAGGCACAGGCGGTGGGGTCTCCGGCTATCTCTGACACCCATATCCTCCGCTCCTGCTCCCTCACTATACCCAGCGATCACCTGACTGCGGTGTATGGAGGAGGAGGACGTGCTGTCATATATAGTGTATACAGCAGTGGAGCAGGCACAGGCGGTGGGGTCTCCGGCTATCTCTGACACCCATATCCTCCGCTCCTGCTCCCTCACTATACCCAGCGATCACCTGACTGCGGTGTATGGAGGAGGAGGACGTGCTGTCATATATAGTGTATACAGCAGAGGAGCAGGCACAGGCGGTGGGGTCTCCTGCTATCTCTGACACTCATATCCTCCACTCCTGCTCCCTCACTATACCCAGCGATCACCTGACTGCGGTGTATGGAGGAGGAGGACGTGCCGTCATATATAGTGTATACAGCAGTGGAGCAGGCACAGGCGGTGGGGTCTCCGGCTATCTCTGACACCCATATCCTCCGCTCCCGCTCCCTCGCTATACCCAGCGATCACCTGACTGCGGTGTATGGAGGAGGAGGACGTGCCGTCATATATAGTGTATACAGCAGTGGAGCAGGCACAGGCGGTGGGGTCTCCTGCTATCTCTGACACCCATATCCCCCGCTCCTGCTCCCTCACTATACCCAGCGATCACCTGACTGCGGTGTATGGAGGAGGAGGACGTGCTGTCATATATAGTGTATACAGCAGTGGAGCAGGCACAGGCGGTGGGGTCTCCGGCTATCTCTGACACCCATATCCTCCGCTCCTGCTCCCTCACTATACCCAGCGATCACCTGACTGCGGTGTATGGAGGAGGAGGACGTGCTGTCATATATAGTGTATACAGCAGTGGAGCAGGCACAGGCGGTGGTGTCTCCTGCTATCTCTGACACCCATATCCCCCGCTCCTGCTCCCTCACTATACCCAGCGATCACCTGACTGCGGTGTATGGAGGAGGAGGACGTGCCGTCATATATAGTGTATACAGCAGTGGAGCAGGCACAGGCGGTGGGGTCTCCTGCTATCTCTGACACCCATATCCCCCGCTCCTGCTCCCTCACTATACCCAGCGATCCCCTGACTGCGGTGTATGGAGGAGGAGGAGGACGTGCCGTCATATATAGTGTATACAGCAGTGGAGCAGGCACAGGCGGTGGGGTCTCCTGCTATCTCTGACACCCATATCCCCCGCTCCTGCTCCCTCACTATACCCAGCGATCACCTGACTGCGGTGTATGGAGGAGGAGGACGTGCCGTCATATATAGTGTATACAGCAGTGGAGCAGGCACAGGCGGTGGGGTCTCCGGCTATCTCTGACACCCATATCCTCCGCTCCTGCTCCCTCACTATACCCAGCGATCACCTGACTGCGGTGTATGGAGGAGGAGGAGGACGTGCCGTCATATATAGTGTATACAGCAGTGGAGCAGGCACAGGCGGTGGGGTCTCCTGCTATCTCTGACACCCATATCCCCCGCTCCTGCTCCCTCACTATACCCAGCGATCACCTGACTGCGGTGTATGGAGGAGGAGGACGTGCTGTCATATATAGTGTATACAGCAGTGGAGCAGGCACAGGCGGTGGGGTCTCCGGCTATCTCTGACACCCATATCCTCCGCTCCTGCTCCCTCACTATACCCAGCGATCACCTGACTGCGGTGTATGGAGGAGGAGGACGTGCTGTCATATATAGTGTATACAGCAGAGGAGCAGGCACAGGCGGTGGGGTCTCCGGCTATCTCTGACACCCCTATCCTCCACTCCTGCTCCCTCACTATACCCAGCGATCACCTGACTGCGGTGTATGGAGGAGGAGGACGTGCTGTCATATATAGTGTATACAGCAGTGGAGCAGGCACAGGCGGTGGGGTCTCCGGCTATCTCTGACACCCATATCCTCCGCTCCTGCTCCCTCACTATACCCAGCGATCACCTGACTGCGGTGTATGGAGGAGGAGGACGTGCCGTCATATATAGTGTATACAGCAGTGGAGCAGGCACGGGCGGTGGGGTCTCCGGCTATCTCTGACACCCATATCCTCCGCTCCTGCTCCCTCACTATACCCAGCGATCACCTGACTGCGGTGTATGGAGGAGGAGGACGTGCTGTCATATATAGTGTATACAGCAGTGGAGCAGGCACAGGCGGTGGGGTCTCCGGCTATCTCTGACACCCATATCCCCCGCTCCTGCTCCCTCACTATACCCAGCGATCACCTGACTGCGGTGTATGGAGGAGGAGGACGTGCTGTCATATATAGTGTATACAGCAGTGGAGCAGGCACAGGCGGTGGGGTCTCCTGCTATCTCTGACACCCATATCCTCCGCTCCTGCTCCCTCACTATACCCAGCGATCACCTGACTGCGGTGTATGGAGGAGGAGGACGTGCCGTCATATATAGTGTATACAGCAGTGGAGCAGGCACAGGCGGTGGGGTCTCCGGCTATCTCTGACACCCATATCCCCCGCTCCTGCTCCCTCACTATACCCAGCGATCACCTGACTGCGGTGTATGGAGGAGGACGTGCCGTCATATATAGTGTATACAGCAGTGGAGCAGGCACAGGCGGTGGGGTCTCCAGCTATCTCTGACACCCATATCCTCCGCTCCTGCTCCCTCACTATACCCAGCGATCCCCTGACTGCGGTGTATGGAGGAGGAGGACGTGCTGTCATATATAGTGTATACAGCAGTGGAGCAGGCACGGGCGGTGGGGTCTCCTGCTATCTCTGACACCCCTATCCCCCGCTCCTGCTCCCTCACTATACCCAGCGATCACCTGACTGCGGTGTATGGAGGAGGAGGACGTGCCGTCATATATAGTGTATACAGCAGTGGAGCAGGCACAGGCGGTGGGGTCTCCGGCTATCTCTGACACCCATATCCTCCGCTCCTGCTCCCTCACTATACCCAGCGATCCCCTGACTGCGGTGTATGGAGGAGGAGGACGTGCTGTCATATATAGTGTATACAGCAGAGGAGCAGGCACAGGCGGTGGGGTCTCCTGCTATCTCTGACACCCATATCCCCCGCTCCTGCTCCCTCACTATACCCAGCGATCACCTGACTGCGGTGTATGGAGGAGGAGGACGTGCTGTCATATATAGTGTATACAGCAGTGGAGCAGGCACAGGCGGTGGGGTCTCCTGCTATCTCTGACACCCATATCCTCCGCTCCTGCTCCCTCACTATACCCAGCGATCACCTGACTGCGGTGTATGGAGGAGGAGGACGTGCTGTCATATATAGTGTATACAGCAGTGGAGCAGGCACAGGCGGTGGGGTCTCCTGCTATCTCTGACACCCATATCCCCCGCTCCTGCTCCCTCACTATACCCAGCGATCCCCTGACTGCGGTGTATGGAGGAGGAGGACGTGCTGTCATATATAGTGTATACAGCAGTGGAGCAGGCACAGGCGGTGGGGTCTCCTGCTATCTCTGACACCCATATCCCCCGCTCCTGCTCCCTCACTATACCCAGCGATCTCCTGACTGCGGTGTATGGAGGAGGAGGACGTGCTGTCATATATAGTGTATACAGCAGTGGAGCAGGCACAGGCGGTGGGGTCTCCTGCTATCTCTGACACCCATATCCTCCGCTCCTGCTCCCTCACTATACCCAGCGATCCCCTGACTGCGGTGTATGGAGGAGGAGGACGTGCTGTCATATATAGTGTATACAGCAGAGGAGCAGGCACAGGCGGTGGGGTCTCCTGCTATCTCTGACACCCATATCCTCCGCTCCTGCTCCCTCACTATACCCAGCGATCACCTGACTGCGGTGTATGGAGGAGGAGGACGTGCTGTCATATATAGTGTATACAGCAGAGGAGCAGGCACAGGCGGTGGGGTCTCCTGCTATCTCTGACACCCATATCCTCCGCTCCTGCTCCCTCACTATACCCAGCGATCCCCTGACTGCGGTGTATGGAGGAGGAGGACGTGCTGTCATATATAGTGTATACAGCAGTGGAGCAGGCACGGGCGGTGGGGTCTCCTGCTATCTCTGACACCCATATCCCCCGCTCCTGCTCCCTCACTATACCCAGCGATCACCTGACTGCGGTGTATGGAGGAGGAGGACGTGCTGTCATATATAGTGTATACAGTAGTGGAGCAGGCACAGGCGGTGGGGTCTCCTGCTATCTCTGACACCCATATCCCCCGCTCCTGCTCCCTCACTATACCCAGCGATCCCCTGACTGCGGTGTATGGAGGAGGAGGACGTGCTGTCATATATAGTGTATACAGCAGTGGAGCAGGCACAGGCGGTGGTGTCTCCTGCTATCTCTGACACCCATATCCTCCGCTCCTGCTCCCTCACTATACCCAGCGATCACCTGACTGCGGTGTATGGAGGAGGAGGACGTGCTGTCATATATAGTGTATACAGCAGTGGAGCAGGCACAGGCGGTGGGGTCTCCTGCTATCTCTGACACCCATATCCCCCGCTCCTGCTCCCTCACTATACCCAGCGATCACCTGACTGCGGTGTATGGAGGAGGACGTGCTGTCATATATAGTGTATACAGCAGAGGAGCAGGCACAGGCGGTGGGGTCTCCTGCTATCTCTGACACCCATATCCCCCGCTCCTGCTCCCTCACTATACCCAGCGATCACCTGACTGCGGTGTATGGAGGAGGAGGACGTGCCGTCATATATAGTGTATACAGCAGTGGAGCAGGCACGGGCGGTGGGGTCTCCTGCTATCTCTGACACCCATATCCTCCGCTCCTGCTCCCTCACTATACCCAGCGATCACCTGACTGCGGTGTATGGAGAAGGAGGACGTGCTGTCATATATAGTGTATACAGCAGTGGAGCAGGCACAGGCGGTGGGGTCTCCTGCTATCTCTGACACCCATATCCTCCGCTCCTGCTCCCTCACTATACCCAGCGATCACCTGACTGCGGTGTATGGAGGAGGAGGACGTGCCGTCATATATAGTGTATACAGCAGTGGAGCAGGCACAGGCGGTGGGGTCTCCGGCTATCTCTGACACCCATATCCTCCGCTCCTGCTCCCTCACTATACCCAGCGATCACCTGACTGCGGTGTATGGAGGAGGAGGACGTGCTGTCATATATAGTGTATACAGCAGTGGAGCAGGCACAGGCGGTGGGGTCTCCGGCTATCTCTGACACCCATATCCTCCGCTCCTGCTCCCTCACTATACCCAGCGATCCCCTGACTGCGGTGTATGGAGGAGGAGGACGTGCTGTCATATATAGTGTATACAGCAGTGGAGCAGGCACAGGCGGTGGGGTCTCCGGCTATCTCTGACACCCATATCCTCCGCTCCTGCTCCCTCACTATACCCAGCGATCACCTGACTGCGGTGTATGGAGGAGGAGGACGTGCTGTCATATATAGTGTATACAGCAGTGGAGCAGGCACAGGCGGTGGGGTCTCCTGCTATCTCTGACACTCATATCCTCCACTCCTGCTCCCTCACTATACCCAGCGATCACCTGACTGCGGTGTATGGAGGAGGAGGACGTGCTGTCATATATAGTGTATACAGCAGTGGAGCAGGCACAGGCGGTGGGGTCTCCTGCTATCCCTGACACCCATATCCCCCGCTCCTGCTCCCTCACTATACCCAGCGATCCCCTGACTGCGGTGTATGGAGGAGGAGGACGTGCCGTCATATATAGTGTATACAGCAGTGGAGCAGGCACGGGTGGTGGGGTCTCCGGCTATCTCTGACACCCATATCCTCCGCTCCTGCTCCCTCACTATACCCAGCGATCACCTGACTGCGGTGTATGGAGGAGGAGGACGTGCTGTCATATATAGTGTATACAGCAGTGGAGCAGGCACAGGCGGTGGGGTCTCCTGCTATCCCTGACACCCATATCCCCCGCTCCTGCTCCCTCACTATACCCAGCGATCCCCTGACTGCGGTGTATGGAGGAGGAGGACGTGCCGTCATATATAGTGTATACAGCAGTGGAGCAGGCACAGGCGGTGGGGTCTCCGGCTATCTCTGACACCCATATCCTCCGCTCCTGCTCCCTCACTATACCCAGCGATCACCTGACTGCGGTGTATGGAGGAGGAGGACGTGCTGTCATATATAGTGTATACAGCAGTGGAGCAGGCACAGGCGGTGGGGTCTCCTGCTATCTCTGACACCCATATCCTCCGCTCCTGCTCCCTCACTATACCCAGCGATCACCTGACTGCGGTGTATGGAGGAGGAGGACGTGCTGTCATATATAGTGTATACAGCAGTGGAGCAGGCACAGGCGGTGGGGTCTCCTGCTATCTCTGACACCCATATCCCCCGCTCCTGCTCCCTCACTATACCCAGCGATCACCTGACTGCGGTGTATGGAGGAGGAGGACGTGCTGTCATATATAGTGTATACAGCAGTGGAGCAGGCACAGGCGGTGGGGTCTCCGGCTATCTCTGACACCCATATCCCCCGCTCCTGCTCCCTCACTATACCCAGCGATCACCTGACTGCGGTGTATGGAGGAGGAGGACGTGCTGTCATATATAGTGTATACAGCAGTGGAGCAGGCACAGGCGGTGGGGTCTCCGGCTATCTCTGACACCCATATCCCCCGCTCCTGCTCCCTCACTATACCCAGCGATCACCTGACTGCGGTGTATGGAGGAGGAGGACGTGCCGTCATATATAGTGTATACAGCAGAGGAGCAGGCACAGGCGGTGGGGTCTCCTGCTATCTCTGACACCCATATCCCCCGCTCCTGCTCCCTCACTATACCCAGCGATCACCTGACTGCGGTGTATGGAGGAGGAGGACGTGCTGTCATATATAGTGTATACAGCAGTGGAGCAGGCACAGGCGGTGGGGTCTCCTGCTATCTCTGACACCCATATCCTCCGCTCCTGCTCCCTCACTATACCCAGCGATCACCTGACTGCGGTGTATGGAGGAGGAGGACGTGCTGTCATATATAGTGTATACAGCAGTGGAGCAGGCACAGGCGGTGGGGTCTCCGGCTATCTCTGACACCCATATCCCCCGCTCCTGCTCCCTCACTATACCCAGCGATCACCTGACTGCGGTGTATGGAGGAGGAGGACGTGCCGTCATATATAGTGTATACAGCAGAGGAGCAGGCACAGGCGGTGGGGTCTCCTGCTATCTCTGACACCCATATCCCCCGCTCCTGCTCCCTCACTATACCCAGCGATCACCTGACTGCGGTGTATGGAGGATGAGGACGTGCTGTCATATATAGTGTATACAGCAGTGGAGCAGGCACGGGCGGTGGGGTCTCCTGCCATCTCTGACACCCATATCCCCCGCTCCTGCTCCCTCACTATACCCAGCGATCACCTGACTGCGGTGTATGGAGGAGGAGGACGTGCTGTCATATATAGTGTATACAGCAGTGGAGCAGGCGGTGGGGTCTCCTGCTATCTCTGACACCCATATCCCCCGCTCCTGCTCCCTCACTATACCCAGCGATCACCTGACTGCGGTGTATGGAGGAGGACGTGCTGTCATATATAGTGTATACAGCAGTGGAGCAGGCACAGGCGGTGGGGTCTCCGGCTATCTCTGACACCCATATCCCCCGCTCCTGCTCCCTCACTATACCCAGCGATCACCTGACTGCGGTGTATGGAGGAGGAGGACGTGCCGTCATATATAGTGTATACAGCAGAGGAGCAGGCACAGGCGGTGGGGTCTCCGGCTATCTCTGACACCCATATCCTCCGCTCCTGCTCCCTCACTATACCCAGCGATCACCTGACTGCGGTGTATGGAGGAGGAGGACGTGCTGTCATATATAGTGTATACAGCAGTGGAGCAGGCACAGGCGGTGGGGTCTCCGGCTATCTCTGACACCCATATCCTCCGCTCCTGCTCCCTCACTATACCCAGCGATCACCTGACTGCGGTGTATGGAGGAGGAGGACGTGCCGTCATATATACTGTATACAGCAGTGGAGCAGGCACAGGCGGTGGGGTCTCCTGCTATCTCTGACACCCATATCCCCCGCTCCTGCTCCCTCACTATACCCAGCGATCACCTGACTGCGGTGTATGGAGGAGGACGTGCCGTCATATATAGTGTATACAGCAGTGGAGCAGGCACAGGCGGTGGGGTCTCCGGCTATCTCTGACACCCATATCCTCCGCTCCTGCTCCCTCACTATACCCAGCGATCACCTGACTGCGGTGTATGGAGGAGGAGGACGTGCCGTCATATATAGTGTATACAGCAGTGGAGCAGGCACAGGCGGTGGGGTCTCCTGCTATCTCTGACACCCATATCCCCCGCTCCTGCTCCCTCACTATACCCAGCGATCCCCTGACTGCGGTGTATGGAGGAGGAGGACGTGCTGTCATATATAGTGTATACAGCAGTGGAGCAGGCACAGGCGGTGGGGTCTCCGGCTATCTCTGACACCCATATCCCCCGCTCCTGCTCCCTCACTATACCCAGCGATCACCTGACTGCGGTGTATGGAGGAGGAGGACGTGCCGTCATATATAGTGTATACAGCAGTGGAGCAGGCACAGGCGGTGGGGTCTCCGGCTATCTCTGACACCCATATCCTCCGCTCCTGCTTCCTCACTATACCCAGCGATCACCTGACTGCGGTGTATGGAGGAGGAGGACGTGCCGTCATATATAGTGTATACAGCAGTGGAGCAGGCACAGGCGGTGGGGTCTCCTGCTATCTCTGACACCCATATCCCCCACTCCTGCTCCCTCACTATACCCAGCGATCACCTGACTGCGGTGTATGGAGGAGGAGGACGTGCTGTCATATATAGTGTATACAGCAGTGGAGCAGGCACAGGCGGTGGGGTCTCCTGCTATCTCTGACACCCATATCCCCCGCTCCTGCTCCCTCACTATACCCAGCGATCACCTGACTGCGGTGTATGGAGGAGGAGGACGTGCCGTCATATATAGTGTATACAGCAGTGGAGCAGGCACAGGCGGTGGGGTCTCCTGCTATCTCTGACACCCATATCCTCCACTCCTGCTCCCTCACTATACCCAGCGATCACCTGACTGCGGTGTATGGAGGAGGAGGACGTGCCGTCATATATACTGTATACAGCAGTGGAGCAGGCACGGGCGGTGGGGTCTCCTGCTATCTCTGACACCCATATCCCCCGCTCCTGCTCCCTCACTATACCCAGCGATCCCCTGACTGCGGTGTATGGAGGAGGAGGACGTGCTGTCATATATACTGTATACAGCAGTGGAGCAGGCACAGGCGGTGGGGTCTCCTGCTATCTCTGACACCCATATCCTCCACTCCTGCTCCCTCACTATACCCAGCGATCACCTGACTGCGGTGTATGGAGGAGGAGGACGTGCTGTCATATATAGTGTATACAGCAGTGGAGCAGGCACAGGCGGTGGGGTCTCCGGCTATCTCTGACACCCATATCCTCCGCTCCTGCTCCCTCACTATACCCAGCGATCCCCTGACTGCGGTGTATGGAGGAGGAGGACGTGCTGTCATATATAGTGTATACAGCAGAGGAGCAGGCACAGGCGGTGGGGTCTCCTGCTATCTCTGACACCCATATCCCCCGCTCCTGCTCCCTCACTATACCCAGCGATCACCTGACTGCGGTGTATGGAGGAGGAGGACGTGCTGTCATATATAGTGTATACAGCAGTGGAGCAGGCACGGGCGGTGGGGTCTCCGGCTATCTCTGACACCCATATCCTCCGCTCCTGCTCCCTCACTATACCCAGCGATCCCCTGACTGCGGTGTATGGAGGAGGAGGACGTGCTGTCATATATAGTGTATACAGCAGTGGAGCAGGCACAGGCGGTGGGGTCTCCTGCTATCTCTGACACCCATATCCCCCGCTCCTGCTCCCTCACTATACCCAGCGATCACCTGACTGCGGTGTATGGAGGAGGAGGACGTGCCGTCATATATAGTGTATACAGCAGTGGAGCAGGCACAGGCGGTGGGGTCTCCGGCTATCTCTGACACTCATATCCTCCGCTCCTGCTCCCTCACTATACCCAGCGATCACCTGACTGCGGTGTATGGAGGAGGAGGACGTGCTGTCATATATAGTGTATACAGCAGTGGAGCAGGCACAGGCGGTGGGGTCTCCGGCTATCTCTGACACCCATATCCCCCGCTCCTGCTCCCTCACTATACCCAGCGATCACCTGACTGCGGTGTATGGAGGAGGAGGACGTGCCGTCATATATAGTGTATACAGCAGTGGAGCAGGCACAGGCGGTGGGGTCTCCGGCTATCTCTGACACCCATATCCTCCGCTCCTGCTCCCTCACTATACCCAGCGATCACCTGACTGCGGTGTATGGAGGAGGAGGACGTGCTGTCATATATAGTGTATACAGCAGTGGAGCAGACACAGGCGGTGGGGTCTCCTGCTATCTCTGACACCCATATCCCCCGCTCCTGCTCCCTCACTATACCCAGCGATCACCTGACTGCGGTGTATGGAGGAGGAGGACGTGCTGTCATATATAGTGTATACAGCAGTGGAGCAGGCACAGGCGGTGGGGTCTCCTGCTATCTCTGACATCCATATCCCCCGCTCCTGCTCCCTCACTATACCCAGCGATCACCTGACTGCGGTGTATGGAGGAGGAGGACGTGCTGTCATATATAGTGTATACAGCAGTGGAGCAGGCACAGGCGGTGGGGTCTCCGGCTATCTCTGACACCCATATCCTCCGCTCCTGCTCCCTCACTATACCCAGCGATCACCTGACTGCGGTGTATGGAGGAGGAGGACGTGCTGTCATATATAGTGTATACAGCACTAGAGCAGGCACGGGCGGTGGGGTCTCCTGCTATCTCTGACACCCATATCCCCCGCTCCTGCTCCCTCACTATACCCAGCGATCACCTGACTGCGGTGTATGGAGGAGGACGTGCTGTCATATATAGTGTATACAGCAGAGGAGCAGGCACAGGCGGTGGGGTCTCCGGCTATCTCTGACACCCATATCCTCCGCTCCTGCTCCCTCACTATACCCAGCGATCACCTGACTGCGGTGTATGGAGGAGGAGGACGTGCCGTCATATATAGTGTATACAGCAGTGGAGCAGGCACAGGCGGTGGGGTCTCCTGCTATCTCTGACACCCATATCCCCCGCTCCTGCTCCCTCACTATACCCAGCGATCACCTGACTGCGGTGTATGGAGGAGGAGGACGTGCTGTCATATATAGTGTATACAGCAGTGGAGCAGGCACAGGCGGTGGGGTCTCCTGCTATCTCTGACACCCATATCCTCCGCTCCTGCTCCCTCACTATACCCAGCGATCCCCTGACTGCGGTGTATGGAGGAGGACGTGCTGTCATATATAGTGTATACAGCAGTGGAGCAGGCACAGGCGGTGGGGTCTCCTGCCATCTCTGACACCCATATCCTCCGCTCCTGCTCCCTCACTATACCCAGCGATCACCTGACTGCGGTGTATGGAGGAGGAGGACGTGCCGTCATATATAGTGTATACAGCAGTGAGCAGGCACAGGCGGTGGGGTCTCCGGCTATCTCTGACACTCATATCCCCCGCTCCTGCTCCCTCACTATACCCAGCGATCACCTGACTGCGGTGTATGGAGGAGGACGTGCTGTCATATATAGTGTATACAGCAGTGGAGCAGGCACAGGCGGTGGGGTCTCCGGCTATCTCTGACACCCATATCCTCCGCTCCTGCTCCCTCACTATACCCAGCGATCACCTGACTGCGGTGTATGGAGGAGGAGGACGTGCTGTCATATATAGTGTATACAGCAGTGGAGCAGGCACAGGCGGTGGGGTCTCCTGCTATCTCTGACACCCATATCCTCCGCTCCTGCTCCCTCACTATACCCAGCGATCCCCTGACTGCGGTGTATGGAGGAGGAGGACGTGCTGTCATATATAGTGTATACAGCAGTGGAGCAGGCACAGGCGGTGGGGTCTCCTGCTATCTCTGACACCCATATCCTCCGCTCCTGCTCCCTCACTATACCCAGCGATCACCTGACTGCGGTGTATGGAGGAGGAGGACGTGCTGTCATATATAGTGTATACAGCAGTGGAGCAGGCACAGGCGGTGGGGTCTCCTGCTATCTCTGACACCCATATCCCCCGCTCCTGCTCCCTCACTATACCCAGCGATCACCTGACTGCGGTGTATGGAGGAGGAGGACGTGCTGTCATATATAGTGTATACAGCAGAGGAGCAGGCACAGGCGGTGGGGTCTCCGGCTATCTCTGACACCCATATCCCCCGCTCCTGCTCCCTCACTATACCCAGCGATCACCTGACTGCGGTGTATGGAGGAGGAGGACGTGCCGTTATATATAGTGTATACAGCAGTGGAGCAGGCACAGGCGGTGGGGTCTCCGGCTATCTCTGACACCCATATCCCCCGCTCCTGCTCCCTCACTATACCCAGCGATCACCTGACTGCGGTGTATGGAGGAGGAGGACGTGCCGTTATATATAGTGTATACAGCAGTGGAGCAGGCACAGGCGGTGGGGTCTCCTGCTATCTCTGACACCCATATCCTCCGCTCCTGCTCCCTCACTATACCCAGCGATCACCTGACTGCGGTGTATGGAGGAGGAGGACGTGCTGTCATATATAGTGTATACAGCAGTGGAGCAGGCACAGGCGGTGGTCTCCGGCTATCTCTGACACCCATATTCCCCGCTCCTGCTCCCTCACTATACCCAGCGATCACCTGACTGCGGTGTATGGAGGAGGGGGACGTGCTGTCATATATAGTGTATACAGCAGTGGAGCAGGCACAGGCGGTGGTCTCCGGCTATCTCTGACACCCATATCCTCCGCTCCTGCTCCCTCACTATACCCAGCGATCACCTGACTGCGGTGTATGGAGGAGGAGGACCTGCTGTCATATATAGTGTATACAGCAGTGGAGCAGGCACAGGCGGTGGGGTCTCCGGCTATCTCTGACACCCATATCCTCCGCTCCTGCTCCCTCACTATACCCAGCGATCACCTGACTGCGGTGTATGGAGGAGGAGGACGTGCCGTCATATATAGTGTATACAGCAGTGGAGCAGGCACAGGCGGTGGGGTCTCCGGCTATCTCTGACACCCATATCCTCCGCTCCTGCTCCCTCACTATACCCAGCGATCACCTGACTGCGGTGTATGGAGGAGGAGGACGTGCTGTCATATATAGTGTATACAGCAGTGGAGCAGGCACAGGCGGTGGGGTCTCTGGCTATCTCTGACACCCATATCCCCCGCTCCTGCTCCCTCACTATACCCAGCGATCACCTGACTGCGGTGTATGGAGGAGGAGGACGTGCCGTCATATATAGTGTATACAGCAGTGGAGCAGGCACAGGCGGTGGGGTCTCCAGCTATCTCTGACACCCATATCCTCCGCTCCTGCTCCCTCACTATACCCAGCGATCACCTGACTGCGGTGTATGGAGGAGGAGGACGTGCTGTCATATATAGTGTATACAGCAGTGGAGCAGGCACAGGCGGTGGGGTCTCCGGCTATCTCTGACACCCATATCCCCCGCTCCTGCTCCCTCACTATACCCAGCGATCACCTGACTGCGGTGTATGGAGGAGGAGGACGTGCTGTCATATATAGTGTATACAGCAGTGGAGCAGGCACAGGCGGTGGGGTCTCCGGCTATCTCTGACACCCCTATCCTCCGCTCCTGCTCCCTCACTATACCCAGCGATCACCTGACTGCGGTGTATGGAGGAGGAGGACGTGCTGTCATATATAGTGTATACAGCAGAGGAGCAGGCACAGGCGGTGGGGTCTCCTGCTATCTCTGACACCTATATCCCCCGCTCCTGCTCCCTCACTATACCCAGCGATCACCTGACTGCGGTGTATGGAGGAGGAGGACGTGCTGTCATATATAGTGTATACAGCAGTGGAGCAGGCACAGGCGGTGGGGTCTCCTGCTATCTCTGACACCCATATCCCCCGCTCCTGCTCCCTCACTATACCCAGCGATCACCTGACTGCGGTGTATGGAGGAGGAGGACGTGCCGTCATATATAGTGTATACAGCAGTGGAGCAGGCACAGGCGGTGGGGTCTCCGGCTATCTCTGACACCCATATCCCCCGCTCCTGCTCCCTCACTATACCCAGCGATCACCTGACTGCGGTGTATGGAGGAGGAGGACGTGCTGTCATATATAGTGTATACAGCAGTGGAGCAGGCACAGGCGGTGGGGTCTCCGGCTATCTCTGACACCCATATCCCCCGCTCCTGCTCCCTCACTATACCCAGCGATCACCTGACTGCGGTGTATGGAGGAGGAGGACGTGCTGTCATATATAGTGTATACAGCAGTGGAGCAGGCACAGGCGGTGGGGTCTCCGGCTATCTCTGACACCCATATCCCCCGCTCCTGCTCCCTCACTATACCCAGCGATCACCTGACTGCGGTGTATGGAGGAGGAGGACGTGCTGTCATATATAGTGTATACAGCAGTGGAGCAGGCACAGGCGGTGGGGTCTCCTGCTATCTCTGACACCCATATCCTCCGCTCCTGCTCCCTCACTATACCCAGCGATCCCCTGACTGCGGTGTATGGAGGAGGAGGACGTGCTGTCATATATAGTGTATACAGCAGTGGAGCAGGCACAGGCGGTGGGGTCTCCTGCTATCTCTGACACCCATATCCCCCGCTCCTGCTCCCTCACTATACCCAGCGATCACCTGACTGCGGTGTATGGAGGAGGAGGACGTGCTGTCATATATAGTGTATACAGCAGTGGAGCAGGCACGGGCGGTGGGGTCTCCTGCTATCTCTGACACCCATATCCCCCGCTCCTGCTCCCTCACTATACCCAGCGATCACCTGACTGCGGTGTATGGAGGAGGAGGACGTGCTGTCATATATAGTGTATACAGCAGTGGAGCAGGCACAGGCGGTGGGGTCTCCTGCTATCTCTGACACCCATATCCCCCGCTCCTGCTCCCTCACTATACCCAGCGATCACCTGACTGCGGTGTATGGAGGAGGAGGACGTGCTGTCATATATAGTGTATACAGCAGTGGAGCAGGCACAGGCGGTGGGGTCTCCTGCTATCTCTGACACCCATATCCTCCGCTCCTGCTCCCTCACTATACCCAGCGATCCCCTGACTGCGGTGTATGGAGGAGGAGGACGTGCTGTCATATATAGTGTATACAGCAGTGGAGCAGGCACGGGCGGTGGGGTCTCCTGCTATCTCTGACACCCATATCCTCCGCTCCTGCTCCCTCACTATACCCAGCGATCACCTGACTGCGGTGTATGGAGGAGGAGGACGTGCTGTCATATATAGTGTATACAGCAGTGGAGCAGGCACAGGCGGTGGGGTCTCCTGCTATCTCTGACACCCATATCCTCTGCTCCTGCTCCCTCACTATACCCAGCGATCACCTGACTGCGGTGTATGGAGGAGGAGGACGTGCTGTCATATATAGTGTATACAGCAGTGGAGCAGGCGCAGGCGGTGGGGTCTCCGGCTATCTCTGACACCCATATCCCCCGCTCCTGCTCCCTCACTATACCCAGCGATCACCTGACTGCGGTGTATGGAGGAGGAGGACGTGCTGTCATATATAGTGTATACAGCAGTGGAGCAGGCACAGGCGGTGGGGTCTCCTGCCATCTCTGACACCCATATCCCCCGCTCCTGCTCCCTCACTATACCCAGCGATCACCTGACTGCGGTGTATGGAGGAGGAGGACGTGCTGTCATATATACTGTATACAGCAGTGGAGCAGGCACAGGCGGTGGGGTCTCCGGCTATCTCTGACACTCATATCCTCCGCTCCTGCTCCCTCACTATACCCAGTGATCACCTGACTGCGGTGTATGGAGGAGGAGGACGTGCTGTCATATATAGTGTATACAGCAGTGGAGCAGGCACAGGCGGTGGGGTCTCCTGCTATCTCTGACACCCATATCCCCCGCTCCTGCTCCCTCACTATACCCAGCGATCACCTGACTGCGGTGTATGGAGGAGGAGGACGTGCTGTCATATATAGTGTATACAGCAGTGGAGCAGGCACAGGCGGTGGGGTCTCCGGCTATCTCTGACACCCATATCCCCCGCTCCTGCTCCCTCACTATACCCAGCGATCACCTGACTGCGGTGTATGGAGGAGGACGTGCCGTCATATATAGTGTATACAGCAGTGGAGCAGGCACAGGCGGTGGGGTCTCCTGCTATCTCTGACACCCATATCCTCCGCTCCTGCTCCCTCACTATACCCAGCGATCACCTGACTGCGGTGTATGGAGGAGGAGGACGTGCCGTCATATATAGTGTATACAGCAGTGGAGCAGGCACGGGCGGTGGGGTCTCCTGCTATCTCTGACACCCATATCCCCCGCTCCTGCTCCCTCACTATACCCAGCGATCACCTGACTGCGGTGTATGGAGGAGGACGTGCCGTCATATATAGTGTATACAGCAGTGGAGCAGGCACAGGCGGTGGGGTCTCCTGCTATCTCTGACACCCATATCCCCCGCTCCTGCTCCCTCACTATACCCAGCGATCACCTGACTGCGGTGTATGGAGGAGGAGGACGTGCCGTCATATATAGTGTATACAGCAGTGGAGCAGGCACAGGCGGTGGGGTCTCCTGCTATCTCTGACACCCATATCCTCCGCTCCTGCTCCCTCACTATACCCAGCGATCACCTGACTGCGGTGTATGGAGGAGGAGGACGTGCTGTCATATATAGTGTATACAGCAGTGGAGCAGACACAGGCGGTGGGGTCTCCTGCTATCTCTGACACCCATATCCTCCGCTCCTGCTCCCTCACTATACCCAGCGATCACCTGACTGCGGTGTATGGAGGAGGAGGACGTGCTGTCATATATAGTGTATACAGCAGTGGAGCAGGCACAGGCGGTGGGGTCTCCGGCTATCTCTGACACCCATATCCTCCGCTCCTGCTCCCTCACTATACCCAGCGATCACCTGACTGCGGTGTATGGAGGAGGAGGACGTGCTGTCATATATAGTGTATACAGCAGTGGAGCAGGCACAGGCGGTGGGGTCTCCGGCTATCTCTGACACCCATATCCTCCGCTCCTGCTCCCTCACTATACCCAGCGATCACCTGACTGCGGTGTATGGAGGAGGAGGACGTGCCGTCATATATAGTGTATACAGCAGTGGAGCAGGCACAGGCGGTGGGGTCTCCGGCTATCTCTGACACCCATATCCCCCGCTCCTGCTCCCTCACTATACCCAGCGATCACCTGACTGCGGTGTATGGAGGAGGAGGACGTGCTGTCATATATAGTGTATACAGCAGTGGAGCAGACACAGGCGGTGGGGTCTCCTGCTATCTCTGACACCCATATCCTCCGCTCCTGCTCCCTCACTATACCCAGCGATCACCTGACTGCGGTGTATGGAGGAGGAGGACGTGCTGTCATATATAGTGTATACAGCAGTGGAGCAGGCACGGGCGGTGGGGTCTCCTGCTATCTCTGACACCCATATCCCCCGCTCCTGCTCCCTCACTATACCCAGCGATCACCTGACTGCGGTGTATGGAGGAGGAGGACGTGCCGTCATATATAGTGTATACAGCAGTGGAGCAGGCACAGGCGGTGGGGTCTCCGGCTATCTCTGACACCCATATCCTCCGCTCCTGCTCCCTCACTATACCCAGCGATCACCTGACTGCGGTGTATGGAGGAGGATGTGCTGTCATATATAGTGTATACAGCAGTGGAGCAGGCACAGGCGGTGGGGTCTCCGGCTATCTCTGACACCCATATCCCCCGCTCCTGCTCCCTCACTATACCCAGCGATCACCTGACTGCGGTGTATGGAGGAGGAGGACGTGCTGTCATATATAGTGTATACAGCAGTGGAGCAGGCACAGGCGGTGGGGTCTCCTGCTATCTCTGACACCCATATCCCCCGCTCCTGCTCCCTCACTATACCCAGCGATCACCTGACTGCGGTGTATGGAGGAGGAGGACGTGCTGTCATATATAGTGTATACAGCAGTGGAGCAGGCACAGGCGGTGGGGTCTCCTGCTATCTCTGACACCCATATCCCCCGCTCCTGCTCCCTCACTATACCCAGCGATCACCTGACTGCGGTGTATGGAGGAGGAGGACGTGCTGTCATATATAGTGTATACAGCAGTGGAGCAGGCACAGGCGGTGGGGTCTCCTGCTATCTCTGACACCCATATCCTCCGCTCCTGCTCCCTCACTATACCCAGCGATCACCTGACTGCGGTGTATGGAGGAGGAGGAGGACGTACTGTCATATATAGTGTATACAGCAGAGGAGCAGGCACAGGCGGTGGGGTCTCCGGCTATCTCTGACACCCATATCCTCCGCTCCTGCTCCCTCACTATACCCAGCGATCACCTGACTGCGGTGTATGGAGGAGGAGGACGTGCCGTTATATATACTGTATACAGCAGTGGAGCGGGCACAGGCGGTGGTCTCCGGCTATCTCTGACACCCATATCCCCCGCTCCTGCTCCCTCACTATACCCAGCGATCACCTGACTGCGGTGTATGGAGGAGGAGGACGTGCTGTCATATATAGTGTATACAGCAGTGGAGCGGGCACAGGCGGTGGGGTCTCCTGCTATCTCTGACACCCATATCCCCCGCTCCTGCTCCCTCACTATACCCAGCGATCACCTGACTGCGGTGTATGGAGGAGGAGGACGTGCTGTCATATATAGTGTATACAGCAGTGGAGCGGGCACAGGCGGTGGGGTCTCCTGCCATCTCTGACACCCATATCCCCCGCTCCTGCTCCCTCACTATACCCAGCGATCACCTGACTGCGGTGTATGGAGGAGGAGGACGTGCTGTCATATATAGTGTATACAGCAGTGGAGCAGGCACAGGCGGTGGGGTCTCCTGCTATCTCTGACACCCATATCCCCCGCTCCTGCTCCCTCACTATACCCAGCGATCACCTGACTGCGGTGTATGGAGGAGGAGGACGTGCCGTCATATATAGTGTATACAGCAGAGGAGCAGGCACAGGCGGTGGGGTCTCCTGCTATCTCTGACACCCATATCCCCCGCTCCTGCTCCCTCACTATACCCAGCGATCACCTGACTGCGGTGTATGGAGGAGGACGTGCCGTCATATATAGTGTATACAGCAGTGGAGCGGGCACAGGCGGTGGTCTCCGGCTATCTCTGACACCCATATCCCCCGCTCCTGCTCCCTCACTATACCCAGCGATCACCTGACTGCGGTGTATGGAGGAGGAGGACGTGCTGTCATATATAGTGTGTACAGCAGAGGAGCGGGCACAGGCAGTGGGGTCTCCGGCTATCTCTGACACCCATATCCCCCGCTCCTGCTCCCTCACTATACCCAGCGATCCCCTGACTGCGGTGTATGGAGGAGGAGGACGTGCTGTCATATATAGTGTATACAGCAGTGGAGCAGGCACAGGCGGTGGGGTCTCCTGCTATCTCTGACACCCATATCCCCCGCTCCTGCTCCCTCACTATACCCAGCGATCACCTGACTGCGGTGTATGGAGGAGGAGGACGTGCCGTCATATATAGTGTATACAGCAGTGGAGCAGGCACAGGCGGTGGGGTCTCCGGCTATCTCTGACACCCATATCCTCCGCTCCTGCTCCCTCACTATACCCAGCGATCACCTGACTGCGGTGTATGGAGGAGGAGGACGTGCTGTCATATATAGTGTATACAGCAGTGGAGCAGGCACGGGCGGTGGGGTCTCCGGCTATCTCTGACACCCATATCCTCCGCTCCTGCTCCCTCACTATACCCAGCGATCACCTGACTGCGGTGTATGGAGGAGGAGGACGTGCTGTCATATATAGTGTATACAGCAGTGGAGCAGGCACAGGCGGTGGGGTCTCCTGCTATCTCTGACACCCATATCCCCCGCTCCTGCTCCCTCACTATACCCAGCGATCACCTGACTGCGGTGTATGGAGGAGGAGGACGTGCCGTCATATATAGTGTATACAGCAGTGGAGCAGGCACAGGCGGTGGGGTCTCCTGCTATCTCTGACACCCATATCCCCCGCTCCTGCTCCCTCACTATACCCAGCGATCACCTGACTGCGGTGTATGGAGGAGGAGGACGTGCTGTCATATATAGTGTATACAGCAGTGGAGCAGGCACAGGCGGTGGGGTCTCCTGCTATCTCTGACACCCATATCCCCCGCTCCTGCTCCCTCACTATACCCAGCGATCACCTGACTGCGGTGTATGGAGGAGGAGGACGTGCTGTCATATATAGTGTATACAGCAGTGGAGCAGGCACAGGCGGTGGGGTCTCCTGCTATCTCTGACACCCATATCCCCCGCTCCTGCTCCCTCACTATACCCAGCGATCACCTGACTGCGGTGTATGGAGGAGGACGTGCTGTCATATATAGTGTATACAGCAGTGGAGCAGGCACAGGCGGTGGTGTCTCCGGCTATCTCTGACACCCATATCCCCCGCTCCTGCTCCCTCACTATACCCAGCGATCACCTGACTGCGGTGTATGGAGGAGGAGGACGTGCTGTCATATATAGTGTATACAGCAGTGGAGCAGGCACAGGCGGTGGTCTCCGGCTATCTCTGACACCCATATCCCCCGCTCCTTCTCCCTCACTATACCCAGCGATCACCTGACTGCGGTGTATGGAGGAGGAGGACGTGCTGTCATATATAGTGTATACAGCAGTGGAGCAGGCACAGGCGGTGGGGTCTCGGCTATCTCTGACACCCATATCCTCCGCTCCTGCTCCCTCACTATACCCAGCGATCACCTGACTGCGGTGTATGGAGGAGGAGGACGTGCCGTTATATATAGTGTATACAGCAGTGGAGCAGGCACAGGCGGTGGAGTCTCGGCTATCTCTGACACCCATATCCTCCGCTCCTGCTCCCTCACTATACCCAGCGATCACCTGACTGCGGTGTATGGAGGAGGACGTGCTGTCATATATAGTGTATACAGCAGTGGAGCAGGCACAGGCGGTGGGGTCTCCTGCTATCTCTGACACCCATATCCCCCGCTCCTGCTCCCTCACTATACCCAGCGATCACCTGACTGCGGTGTATGGAGGAGGAGGACGTGCTGTCATATATAGTGTATACAGCAGTGGAGCAGGCACAGGCGGTGGGGTCTCCTGCTATCTCTGACACCCATATCCTCCGCTCCTGCTCCCTCACTATACCCAGCGATCACCTGACTGCGGTGTATGGAGGAGGAGGACGTGCTGTCATATATAGTGTATACAGCAGTGGAGCAGGCACAGGCGGTGGGGTCTCCGGCTATCTCTGACACCCATATCCTCCGCTCCTGCTCCCTCACTATACCCAGCGATCACCTGACTGCGGTGTATGGAGGAGGAGGACGTGCCGTTATATATAGTGTATACAGCAGTGGAGCAGGCACAGGCGGTGGAGTCTCGGCTATCTCTGACACCCATATCCCCCGCTCCTGCTCCCTCACTATACCCAGCGATCACCTGACTGCGGTGTATGGAGGAGGAGGACGTGCTGTCATATATAGTGTATACAGCAGTGGAGCAGGCACAGGCGGTGGGGTCTCCTGCTATCTCTGACACCCATATCCCCCGCTCCTGCTCCCTCACTATACCCAGCGATCACCTGACTGCGGTGTATGGAGGAGGAGGACGTGCTGTCATATATAGTGTATACAGCAGTGGAGCAGGCACAGGCGGTGGGGTCTCCTGCTATCTCTGACACCCATATCCCCCGCTCCTGCTCCCTCACTATACCCAGCGATCACCTGACTGCGGTGTATGGAGGAGGAGGACGTGCTGTCATATATAGTGTATACAGCAGTGGAGCAGGCACAGGCGGTGGGGTCTCCGGCTATCTCTGACACCCATATCCTCCGCTCCTGCTCCCTCACTATACCCAGCGATCACCTGACTGCGGTGTATGGAGGAGGAGGACGTGCTGTCATATATACTGTATACAGCAGTGGAGCAGGCACAGGCGGTGGGGTCTCCGGCTATCTCTGACACCCATATCCTCCGCTCCTGCTCCCTCACTATACCCAGCGATCACCTGACTGCGGTGTATGGAGGAGGAGGACGTGCTGTCATATATAGTGTATACAGCAGTGAGCAGGCACAGGCGGTGGGGTCTCCTGCTATCTCTGACACCCATATCCCCCGCTCCTGCTCCCTCACTATACCCAGCGATCACCTGACTGCGGTGTATGGAGGAGGAGGACGTGCCGTCATATATAGTGTATACAGCAGTGGAGCAGGCACAGGCGGTGGGGTCTCCTGCTATCTCTGACACCCATATCCCCCGCTCCTGCTCCCTCACTATACCCAGCGATCACCTGACTGCGGTGTATGGAGGAGGAGGAGGACGTGCTGTCATATATAGTGTATACAGCAGTGGAGCAGGCACAGGCGGTGGGGTCTCCTGCTATCTCTGACACCCATATCCTCCGCTCCTGCTCCCTCACTATACCCAGCGATCACCTGACTGCGGTGTATGGAGGAGGAGGACGTGCTGTCATATATAGTGTATACAGCAGTGGAGCAGGCACAGGCGGTGGGGTCTCCTGCTATCTCTGACACCCATATCCCCCGCTCCTGCTCCCTCACTATACCCAGTGATCACCTGACTGCGGTGTATGGAGGAGAAGGACGTGCTGTCATATATAGTGTATACAGCAGTGGAGCAGGCACAGGCGGTGGGGTCTCCTGCTATCTCTGACACCCATATCCTCCGCTCCTGCTCCCTCACTATACCCAGCGATCACCTGACTGCGGTGTATGGAGGAGGAGGACGTGCTGTCATATATAGTGTATACAGCAGTGGAGCAGGCACAGGCGGTGGGGTCTCCTGCTATCTCTGACACCCATATCCTCCGCTCCTGCTCCCTCACTATACCCAGCGATCACCTGACTGCGGTGTATGGAGGAGGAGGACGTGCTGTCATATATAGTGTATACAGCAGTGGAGCAGGCACAGGCGGTGGGGTCTCCGGCTATCTCTGACACCCATATCCTCCGCTCCTGCTCCCTCACTATACCCAGCGATCACCTGACTGTGGTGTATGGAGGAGGAGGACGTGCCGTCATATATAGTGTATACAGCAGTGGAGCAGGCACAGGCGGTGGGGTCTCCTGCTATCTCTGACACCCATATCCCCCGCTCCTGCTCCCTCACTATACCCAGCGATCACCTGACTGCGGTGTATGGAGGAGGAGGACGTGCTGTCATATATAGTGTATACAGCAGTGGAGCAGGCACAGGCGGTGGGGTCTCCGGCTATCTCTGACACCCATATCCTCCGCTCCTGCTCCCTCACTATACCCAGCGATCACCTGACTGTGGTGTATGGAGGAGGAGGACGTGCCGTCATATATAGTGTATACAGCAGTGGAGCAGGCACAGGCGGTGGGGTCTCCTGCTATCTCTGACACCCATATCCCCCGCTCCTGCTCCCTCACTATACCCAGCGATCACCTGACTGCGGTGTATGGAGGAGGAGGACGTGCTGTCATATATAGTGTATACAGCAGTGGAGCAGGCACAGGCGGTGGGGTCTCCTGCTATCTCTGACACCCATATCCTCCGCTCCTGCTCCCTCACTATACCCAGCGATCACCTGACTGCGGTGTATGGAGGAGGAGGACGTGCTGTCATATATAGTGTATACAGCAGTGGAGCAGGCACAGGCGGTGGGGTCTCCTGCTATCTCTGACACCCATATCCTCCGCTCCTGCTCCCTCACTATACCCAGCGATCACCTGACTGCGGTGTATGGAGGAGGAGGACGTGCCGTCATATATAGTGTATACAGCAGTGGAGCAGGCACAGGCGGTGGGGTCTCCGGCTATCTCTGACACCCATATCCTCCGCTCCTGCTCCCTCACTATACCCAGCGATCACCTGACTGCGGTGTATGGAGGAGGAGGACGTGCTGTCATATATAGTGTATACAGCAGTGGAGCAGGCACAGGCGGTGGGGTCTCCGGCTATCTCTGACACCCATATCCTTCGCTCCTGCTCCCTCACTATACCCAGCGATCACCTGACTGCGGTGTATGGAGGAGGAGGACGTGCTGTCATATATAGTGTATACAGCAGTGGAGCAGGCACAGGCGGTGGGGTCTCCTGCTATCTCTGACACCCATATCCTCCGCTCCTGCTCCCTCACTATACCCAGCGATCACCTGACTGCGGTGTATGGAGGAGGAGGACGTGCTGTCATATATAGTGTATACAGCAGTGGAGCAGGCACAGGCGGTGGGGTCTCCTGCTATCTCTGACACCCATATCCCCCGCTCCTGCTCCCTCACTATACCCAGCGATCCCCTGACTGCGGTGTATGGAGGAGGAGGACGTGCTGTCATATATAGTGTATACAGCAGTGGAGCAGGCACAGGCGGTGGTGTCTCCTGCTATCTCTGACACCCATATCCTCCGCTCCTGCTCCCTCACTATACCCAGCGATCACCTGACTGCGGTGTATGGAGGAGGAGGACGTGCTGTCATATATAGTGTATACAGCAGTGGAGCAGGCACAGGCGGTGGGGTCTCCTGCTATCTCTGACACCCATATCCCCCGCTCCTGCTCCCTCACTATACCCAGCGATCACCTGACTGCGGTGTATGGAGGAGGACGTGCTGTCATATATAGTGTATACAGCAGAGGAGCAGGCACAGGCGGTGGGGTCTCCTGCTATCTCTGACACCCATATCCCCCGCTCCTGCTCCCTCACTATACCCAGCGATCACCTGACTGCGGTGTATGGAGGAGGACGTGCTGTCATATATAGTGTATACAGCAGAGGAGCAGGCACAGGCGGTGGGGTCTCCTGCTATCTCTGACACCCATATCCCCCGCTCCTGCTCCCTCACTATACCCAGCGATCACCTGACTGCGGTGTATGGAGGAGGAGGACGTGCCGTCATATATAGTGTATACAGCAGTGGAGCAGGCACAGGCGGTGGGGTCTCCGGCTATCTCTGACACCCATATCCTCCGCTCCTGCTCCCTCACTATACCCAGCGATCACCTGACTGCGGTGTATGGAGGAGGAGGACGTGCTGTCATATATAGTGTATACAGCAGTGGAGCAGGCACAGGCGGTGGGGTCTCCGGCTATCTCTGACACCCATATCCCCCGCTCCTGCTCCCTCACTATACCCAGCGATCACCTGACTGCGGTGTATGGAGGAGGAGGACGTGCCGTCATATATAGTGTATACAGCAGAGGAGCAGGCACAGGCGGTGGGGTCTCCGGCTATCTCTGACACCCATATCCCCCGCTCCTGCTCCCTCACTATACCCAGCGATCACCTGACTGCGGTGTATGGAGGAGGAGGACGTGCTGTCATATATAGTGTATACAGCAGTGGAGCAGGCACAGGCGGTGGGGTCTCCGGCTATCTCTGACACCCATATCCCCCGCTCCTGCTCCCTCACTATACCCAGCGATCACCTGACTGCGGTGTATGGAGGAGGAGGACGTGCCGTCATATATAGTGTATACAGCAGTGGAGCAGGCACAGGCGGTGGGGTCTCCTGCTATCTCTGACACCCATATCCTCCGCTCCTGCTCCCTCACTATACCCAGCGATCACCTGACTGCGGTGTATGGAGGAGGAGGACGTGCTGTCATATATAGTGTATACAGCAGTGGAGCAGGCACAGGCGGTGGGGTCTCCGGCTATCTCTGACACCCATATCCTCCGCTCCTGCTCCCTCACTATACCCAGCGATCACCTGACTGCGGTGTATGGAGGAGGAGGACGTGCTGTCATATATAGTGTATACAGCAGTGGAGCAGGCACAGGCGGTGGGGTCTCCGGCTATCTCTGACACCCATATCCCCCGCTCCTGCTCCCTCACTATACCCAGCGATCCCCTGACTGCGGTGTATGGAGGAGGAGGACGTGCCGTTATATATACTGTATACAGCAGTGGAGCAGGCACGGGCGGTGGGGTCTCCGGCTATCTCTGACACCCTTATCCCCCGCTCCTGCTCCCTCACTATACCCAGCGATCACCTGACTGCGGTGTATGGAGGAGGAGGACGTGCCGTCATATATAGTGTTTCTTCAGCGCTCTATTGGGAGACCCAGACGATTGGGGTATAGCTACTGCCCTCTGGAGGCCACACAAAGCACTACATTAAAAGTGCAAGGCCCCTCCCCCTCTGGCTATACCCCCCCCGTGGTATCACGGGTTCTCCAGTTTTAGCTTTGTGTGCGAAGGAGGTCAGACATTCCATGCATAGCTCCACAGATTTTAGTCAGCAGTAGCTGCTGACTATATCGGATGGAAGAAAAGAGGACACATATAGTGTTCCCAGCATGCTCCCTTCTCACCCCTGGATGGTGTTGTAAGGTTGAGGTACCTATTGCTGGTACAGAGGCTGGAGCCCCACATGCTGTTTTCCTTCCACATCCCCTTGTAGGGCTCTGTGGAAGTGGGATCCTGCCGGCCTCTCAGCTCTGACGCCGGGCTCCATCCACAGACCCATTAGAACCTGATGGATTCGGAGCAGGAGTACCATCAGGGACAGGCCCT
Organism: Anomaloglossus baeobatrachus; assembly: GCF_048569485.1. Taxonomy (NCBI): domain Eukaryota; kingdom Metazoa; phylum Chordata; class Amphibia; order Anura; family Aromobatidae; genus Anomaloglossus; species Anomaloglossus baeobatrachus. The sequence continues at coordinate 8,840,368 of NC_134358.1, read as the reverse complement.
GCATCATACAGGTACTCTGTGTCCCCGGCAGGCACAGACACACTCCGGGCTGGCTGGGTGTTGTAGTGCGCCGGGGACCGCAACGTGGAGTTGGTGTCCCTACAGATTACTGGGGGACTTTTTTGTGTATGGGAACGCAGCGCCGACCCCCTCTGGACCGGGCGGCGCTGCTGTGACTTGTGGTGCGCCGGGGATCCGCCGTCCGCGCTTTTACGGCGGTGGCGGTTATAAATTTAGTCCCCGGCTTTTTGGGCCTAGGACGCCGGCAGCTCCGATTCGTTCCCGCCCCCACCCTGTCAATCAGGGTAGGGGAGAGACGCTGTTCGCAAGCAGCGACGAGGGCTGGAGCCTGATTTACATGCTCCAGCCCTCTCACTTGGCACAGAGGGAAGCAGGCTTCCCGCTCTTGGCCAGGAACGCCCAGGGCCCGCCCCCCTTCCTCTCTCGAGACGCCGGCAGCCATTACATGCATGCCTGGCTGGAGGAAGGACGCAAGGCTCTGGGAGACCTGGACTAGGGGCTATCTGGCGACCACACACCCGCTTTTTTAAGCGGGCGGTAAGCGTTTTTTCTGTGCTGGTCCCTCTAGTGCCTCACTGTGTATCAGTGTACTGTGTACAGATATATAGTTATTGTATTACTTGCACTGTGAGGTCGCTTCTGGCTGCATCTCCCAGATCGCTCTGTGGAAGCAGCAACATGTCATCCTCAAAACGCAAGGCTGCCAAGGCCAGGGCTGTGTGTACTGCGTGTGCTGCATGTGGGGCTAATCTACCAGCAGGCTCTGATGACCCCCATTGTGTGCAATGCTCCGACCCGGTGCTGCTTCGCCAGCCGGAGTCCGGAGAGGTAGTGACCCAGGCTGAGACGCTTGTAAGTTCTGCCCCGGTGACAGGGACAGACTTTGCAGTTTTTGCAGATAATATGTCTGTGTCTATGGCAAAAATCCTTGAAACATTGCAATCTATGCATGGGGCTCAGTCTTTGGGCACGGCGAGGCCTCTGTCCTCAGGTCCCCCTTACTTGGAATGTATACAGCCCACAGGGGGGTCCCCGGCTTCACAGGCCGAGGATTATGACTCAGATGATGGCCCCAGCCGCCCTAAGCGAGCTCGCTGGGAAAGACCCTCGACGTCTTCACACTGCTCAGGGTCTCAGCGCAATCAGTCTCCCTGTGATGTGTCTGATGAGAGTGATCAGGAATCCACTCCTGGAACCCCTCTCAATCTGGATACCCCGGATGGGGATGCCATGGTAAACGACCTTATCTCAGCCATCAATAGGCTGTTGGATATTTCTCCCCCAGCCCCTTCAGCAGAAGAGGCGGCTGCGGAGCAGGAGAAGTTTCGTTTCCTTTATCCCAAGCGTAAATTGAGTGCTTTGTTAGATCACTCTGACTTCAGAGAATCAATCCAGAAGCACGACGCTCACCCAGAAAGGCGTTTCTCTAAACGATCTAAAGATACGCGTTTCCCTTTCCCCCCTGAGGTGGTCAAGCGCTGGACACAGTGTCCAAAGGTAGACCCCCCGATTTCCAAACTTGCAGCTAGATCCATAGTTGCAGTGGAGGATGGCGCTTCACTTAAAGATGCCAATGACAGACAGATGGACCTTTGGTTAAAATCTGTCTATGAAGCCATCGGCGCATCGTTTGCTCCGGCATTCGCAGCCGTATGGGCACTCCAGGCTATTTCAGCTGGCTTAGCAAAAGTGGATGCTATCATGCATCCAGCAGTGCCGCAAGTGGCGCACCTTACCACGCAGATGTCGGCGTTTGCGTCTTACGCTATCAATGCGGTCCTAGAATCTACCAGTCGCACCTCAATGGCGTCCGCCAATTCGGTAGTTTTGCGCAGAGCCTTGTGGTTAAAGGACTGGAAAGCAGATGCTGGTTCCAAAAAATGTTTAACCAGTTTGCCTTTGTCTAGAGATAGACTGTTTGGCGAGCCATTGGCTGACATCATTAAGCAGTCCAAGGGTAAAGACTCCTCTTTACCACAACCCAGAACATCCAAACCTCAGCAGAAAAAGTGGCAGCAGAGGTTTCAGTCCTTTCGAGGTTCGGGAAAGACACCATTTACCTCGTCCAAAGGGACTCAGAGGACGCAAAGAAACTCAGATTCGTGGCGGACTCACACACGCCCCAAGAAAGCAAATGGAGGTACCGCTTCCAAAGCGGCTACCTCATGACTTCCAGCCCCCCCCCTCCGCATCGCCGGTCGGGGGCAGGCTCTCCCGCTTTTCCGGCATTTGGATGTCACAGGTCAAAGACCGGTGGGTGACGGACATTTTGTCTCGCGGGTACAGAATCGAGTTCAATTCTCGTCCTCCAGCTCGGTTCTTCAGAACCTCCCCACATCCAGACCGAGCAGATGCTCTGCTGCAGGCGGTGGATTCCCTAAAAGCGGAAGGAGTGGTGATCCCAGTCCCTCCTCAGGAACAAGGGCAAGGGTTTTACTCCAATCTCTTTGTGGTTCCAAAAAAGGACGGCTCGTTCCGTCCTGTTCTGGACCTAAAACGGCTCAACAAACATGTGCACGCCAGGAGGTTCCGGATGGAAACCCTCCGCTCTGTCATTGCCTCAATGTCCAGAGGAGACTTCCTTGCCTCAATAGACATCAAAGATGCTTATCTCCACGTGCCAATTGCTACAGAACATCAACGTTTTCTACGTTTTGTGATAGGAGACGACCATTTTCAGTTCGTAGCTCTTCCATTTGGTCTGGCGACAGCCCCACGGGTCTTCACCAAGGTCATGGCGGCGGTGGTAGCAGTCTTGCACTCTCAGGGACACTCGGTGATCCCTTACCTAGACGACTTATTGGTCAAAGCTCCCTCTCAGGAGGCATGTCAGCACAGCCTGAATGCTACGCTGGAGACTCTACAGTCTTTCGGATGGATCATCAACTTTCCAAAGTCGATCCTATCACCGACTCAGTCACTAACGTATCTTGGCATGGAGTTTCATACTCTAGCAGCGATAGTGAAGCTGCCGCTGAACAAGCAGCAGTCACTACAGACAGGGGTGCAATCTCTCCTGCAGGGCCAGTTGCATCCCTTGCGGCGCCTCATGCATTTCCTAGGGAAGATGGTGGCAGCCATGGAAGCAGTTCCCTTTGCGCAGTTTCATCTGCGCCCACTTCAATGGGACATTCTCCGCCAATGGGACGGGAAGTCAACGTCCCTGGACAGGAAAGTCTCGCTTTCCCAGACGGCCAAGGACTCTCTACAATGGTGGCTCCTTCCCACCTCATTATCGCAGGGAAGATCCTTCCTGCCCCCATCCTGGGCAGTAGTCACGACAGATGCGAGTCTGTCAGGGTGGGGAGCAGTGTTTCTCCACCACAGGGCTCAGGGGACGTGGACTCCGCAGGAGTCCACCCTTCAGATCAATGTTCTGGAAATCAGAGCAGTGTATCTTGCCCTACTAGCCTTCCAGCAGTGGCTGGAAGGAAAGCAGATCCGAATCCAATCGGACAACTCCACAGCGGTGGCATACATCAACCACCAAGGAGGGACGCGCAGTCGGCAAGCCTTCCAAGAAGTCCGGCGCATTATGATGTGGGTGGAGGACAGAGCATCCACCATATCCGCGGTTCACATCCCAGGCGTAGAAAACTGGGAAGCAGACTTCCTCAGTCGCCAGGGCATGGACGCAGGGGAATGGTCCCTTCACCCGGACGTGTTTCAGGAAATCTGTCGCCGCTGGGGAGTGCCGGACGTCGACCTAATGGCATCCCGGCACAACAACAAGGTCCCGGCATTCATGGCGAGGTCGCGCGATCAAAGAGCTCTGGCGGCAGACGCCTTGGTTCAAGATTGGTCGCAGTTTCAGCTCCCTTACGTGTTTCCGCCTCTGGCGCTCTTGCCCAGAGTGCTACGCAAGATCAGATCCGAGTGCAGCCGCATCATACTCGTCGCTCCAAACTGGCCGAGGAGGTCGTGGTATCCGGATCTGTGGCATCTCACGATCGGTCGACCGTGGTCACTGCCAGACCGACCAGACTTACTGTCCCAAGGGCCGTTTTTCCATCAGAATTCTGCGGCCCTGAACCTGACTGTGTGGCCATTGAGTCCTGGATCCTAGCATCTGCAGGATTATCTCAAGGAGTCGTTGCCACAATGAGACAAGCTAGAAAGTCGAATTCTGCTAAGATCTACCACAGAACGTGGAAGATTTTCTTATCCTGGTGCTCTGCTCAGGGAGTGTCTCCCTGGCCATTTGCATTACCCAAGTTTCTTTCCTTCCTGCAATCGGGGTTAGAAAAGGGCTTGTCGCTCAGCTCCCTTAAAGGGCAAGTTTCGGCACTATCCGTGTTTTTTCAGAAGCGTCTAGCACGTTTGTCCAAGGTGCGCACGTTCCTGCAGGGGGTCTGTCATATTGTGCCCCCGTACAAGCGACCGTTAGATCCATGGGATCTGAACAGGGTACTAGTTGCTCTCCAGAAGCCGCCCTTCGAGCCTCTGAAGGAAGTTTCCTTTTCTCGGCTGTCGCAGAAAGTGGCGTTTCTTGTTGCGATCACATCGCTTCGGCGAGTGTCTGAGCTGGCAGCTCTGTCATCCAAGGCTCCCTTCCTGGTGTTCCACCAGGACAAGGTAGTGCTGCGCCCTATTCCGGAGTTTCTCCCTAAGGTCGTATCCTCTTTTCATCTTAATCAGGATATTTCCTTGCCTTCTTTTTGTCCTCATCCGGTTCACCGGTATGAAAAGGACTTACGTTTGCTAGATCTGGTGAGAGCACTCAGAATCTACATTTCCCGCACGGCGCCCATACGCCGTGCCGATGCACTTTTCGTCCTTGTCGCTGGTCCGCGCAAGGGGTTGCAGGCTTCTAAAGCCACCCTGGCTCGATGGATCAAAGAACCAATTCTAGAGGCCTACCGTTCTGCGGGGCTTCCGGTTCCTTCAGGGCTAAAAGCCCACTCAACCAGAGCCGTGGGTTTGTCCTGGGCATTACGTCACCAGGCTTCGGCTCAACAGGTGTGCCAGGCAGCTACCTGGTCCAGTCTGCACACTTTCACCAAGCATTATCAGGTGCATACCTATGCTTCGGCGGATGCCAGCTTAGGTAGAAGAGTCCTGCAGGCGGCAGTGACATCCCCGTAGGGGAGGGCTGTTTTTTGCAGCTCTAACATGAGGTATTTCTTTACCCACCCAGGGACAGCTTTTGGACGTCCCAATCGTCTGGGTCTCCCAATAGAGCGCTGAAGAAGAAGGGAGTTTTGTTACTTACCGTAAATTCCTTTTCTTCTAGCTCTTATTGGGAGACCCAGCACCCGCCCTGTTGTCCTTCGGGATTTCTTGGTTGTTTGCGGGTACACATGTTGTTCATGTTGAACGGTTTTTCAGTTCTCCGACGTTATTCGGAGTTAATTTGTTTAAACCAGTTATTGGCTTCCTCCTTCTTGCTTTGGCACTAAAACTGGAGAACCCGTGATACCACGGGGGGGGTATAGCCAGAGGGGGAGGGGCCTTGCACTTTTAATGTAGTGCTTTGTGTGGCCTCCAGAGGGCAGTAGCTATACCCCAATCGTCTGGGTCTCCCAATAAGAGCTAGAAGAAAAGGAATTTACGGTAAGTAACAAAATTCCCTTCATACAGCAGTGGAGCAGGCACAGGCGGTGGGGTCTCCGGCTATCTCTGACACCCATATCCTCCGCTCCTGCTCCCTCACTATACCCAGCGATCACCTGACTGCGGTGTATGGAGGAGGAGGACGTGCCGTTATATATACTGTATACAGCAGTGGAGCAGGCACAGGCGGTGGGGTCTCCTGCTATCTCTGACACCCATATCCCCCGCTCCTGCTCCCTCACTATACCCAGCGATCACCTGACTGCGGTGTATGGAGGAGGAGGACGTGCTGTCATATATAGTGTATACAGCAGTGGAGCAGGCACAGGCGGTGGGGTCTCCGGCTATCTCTGACACCCATATCCCCCGCTCCTGCTCCCTCACTATACCCAGCGATCACCTGACTGCGGTGTATGGAGGGGGACGTGCTGTCATATATACTGTATACAGCAGTGGAGCAGGCACAGGCGGTGGGGTCTCCTGCTATCTCTGACACCCATATCCCCCGCTCCTGCTCCCTCACTATACCCAGCGATCACCTGACTGCGGTGTATGGAGGGGGACGTGCTGTCATATATACTGTATACAGCAGTGGAGCAGGCACAGGCGGTGGGGTCTCCTGCTATCTCTGACACCCATATCCCCCGCTCCTGCTCCCTCACTATACCCAGCGATCACCTGACTGCGGTGTATGGAGGAGGAGGACGTGCTGTCATATATAGTGTATACAGCAGTGGAGCAGGCACAGGCGGTGGGGTCTCCTGCTATCTCTGACACCAATATCCTCCGCTCCTGCTCCCTCACTATACCCAGCGATCACCTGACTGCGGTGTATGGAGGAGGGGGACGTGCTGTCATATATAGTGTATACAGCAGTGGAGCAGGCACAGGCGGTGGGGTCTCCTGCTATCTCTGACACCCATATCCCCCGCTCCTGCTCCCTCACTATACCCAGCGATCACCTGACTGCGGTGTATGGAGGAGGACGTGCTGTCATATATAGTGTATACAGCAGTGGAGCAGGCACAGGCGGTGGGGTCTCCTGCTATCTCTGACACCAATATCCTCCGCTCCTGCTCCCTCACTATACCCAGCGATCACCTGACTGCGGTGTATGGAGGAGGAGGACGTGCCGTCATATATAGTGTATACAGCAGTGGAGCAGGCACAGGCGGTGGGGTCTCCGGCTATCTCTGACACCCATATCCTCCGCTCCTGCTCCCTCACTATACCCAGCGATCACCTGACTGCGGTGTATGGAGGAGGACGTGCTGTCATATATAGTGTATACAGCAGTGGAGCAGGCACAGGCGGTGGGGTCTCCTGCTATCTCTGACACCCATATCCTCCGCTCCTGCTCCCTCACTATACCCAGCGATCACCTGACTGCGGTGTATGGAGGAGGACGTGCTGTCATATATAGTGTATACAGCAGTGGAGCAGGCACAGGCGGTGGGGTCTCCTGCTATCTCTGACACCAATATCCTCCGCTCCTGCTCCCTCACTATACCCAGCGATCACCTGACTGCGGTGTATGGAGGAGGAGGACGTGCCGTCATATATAGTGTATACAGCAGTGGAGCAGGCACAGGCGGTGGGGTCTCCGGCTATCTGACACCCATATCCTCCGCTCCTGCTCCCTCACTATACCCAGCGATCACCTGACTGCGGTGTATGGAGGAGGACGTGCTGTCATATATAGTGTATACAGCAGTGGAGCAGGCACAGGCGGTGGGGTCTCCGGCTATCTCTGACACCCATATCCTCCGCTCCTGCTCCCTCACTATACCCAGCGATCACCTGACTGCGGTGTATGGAGGAGGAGGACGTGCTGTCATATATAGTGTATACAGCAGTGGAGCAGGTACAGGCGGTGGGGTCTCCGGCTATCTCTGACACCCATATCCTCCACTCCTGCTCCCTCACTATACCCAGCGATCACCTGACTGCGGTGTATGGAGGAGGAGGACGTGCCGTCATATATAGTGTATACAGCAGTGGAGCAGGCACAGGCGGTGGGGGCTCCGGCTATCTCTGACACCCATATCCCCCGCTCCTGCTCCCTCACTATACCCAGCGATCACCTGACTGCGGTGTATGGAGGAGGACGTGCCGTTATATATAGTGTATACAGCAGTGGAGCAGGCACAGGCGGTGGGGTCTCCTGCTATCTCTGACACCCATATCCCCCGCTCCTGCTCCCTCACTATACCCAGCGATCACCTGACTGCGGTGTATGGAGGAGGAGGACGTGCTGTCATATATAGTGTATACAGCAGTGGAGCAGGCACAGGCGGTGGGGTCTCCTGCTATCTCTGACACCCATATCCTCCGCTCCTGCTCCCTCACTATACCCAGCGATCACCTGACTGCGGTGTATGGAGGAGGAGGACGTGCTGTCATATATAGTGTATACAGCAGTGGAGCAGGCACAGGCGGTGGGGTCTCCGGCTATCTCTGACACCCATATCCCCCGCTCCTGCTCCCTCACTATACCCAGCGATCACCTGACTGCGGTGTATGGAGGAGGAGGACGTGCTGTCATATATAGTGTATACAGCAGTGGAGCAGGCACAGGCGGTGGGGTCTCCTGCTATCTCTGACACCCATATCCTCCGCTCCTGCTCCCTCACTATACCCAGCGATCACCTGACTGCGGTGTATGGAGGAGGAGGACGTGCCGTCATATATACTGTATACAGCAGTGGAGCAGGCACAGGCGGTGGGGTCTCCTGCTATCTCTGACACCCATATCCCCCGCTCCTGCTCCCTCACTATACCCAGCGATCACCTGACTGCGGTGTATGGAGGAGGAGGACGTGCTGTCATATATAGTGTATACAGCAGTGGAGCAGGCACAGGCGGTGGGGTCTCCTGCTATCTCTGACACCCATATCCTCCGCTCCTGCTCCCTCACTATACCCAGCGATCACCTGACTGCGGTGTATGGAGGAGGAGGACGTGCTGTCATATATAGTGTATACAGCAGTGGAGCAGGCACAGGCGGTGGGGTCTCCTGCTATCTCTGACACCCATATCCCCCGCTCCTGCTCCCTCACTATACCCAGCGATCACCTGACTGCGGTGTATGGAGGAGGAGGACGTGCTGTCATATATAGTATATACAGCAGTGGAGCAGGCACAGGCGGTGGGGTCTCCGGCTATCTCTGACACCCATATCCTCCGCTCCTGCTCCCTCACTATACCCAGCGATCTCCTGACTGCGGTGTATGGAGGAGGAGGACGTGCTGTCATATATAGTATATACAGCAGTGGAGCAGGCACAGGCGGTGGGGTCTCCGGCTATCTCTGACACCCATATCCTCCGCTCCTGCTCCCTCACTATACCCAGCGATCACCTGACTGCGGTGTATGGAGGAGGAGGACGTGCTGTCATATATAGTGTATACAGCAGAGGAGCAGGCACAGGCGGTGGGGTCTCCGGCTATCCCTGACACCCATATCCTCCGCTCCTGCTCCCTCACTATACCCAGCGATCACCTGACTGCGGTGTATGGAGGAGGACGTGCCGTCATATATAGTGTATACAGCAGTGGAGCAGGCACAGGCGGTGGGGTCTCCTGCTATCTCTGACACCCATATCCCCCGCTCCTGCTCCCTCACTATACCCAGCGATCACCTGACTGCGGTGTATGGAGGAGGAGGACGTGCTGTCATATATAGTGTATACAGCAGTGGAGCAGGCACAGGCGGTGGGGTCTCCGGCTATCTCTGACACCCATATCCTCCGCTCCTGCTCCCTCACTATACCCAGCGATCACCTGACTGCGGTGTATGGAGGAGGACGTGCTGTCATATATAGTGTATACAGCAGAGGAGCAGGCACAGGCGGTGGGGTCTCCTGCTATCTCTGACACCCATATCCCCCGCTCCTGCTCCCTCACTATACCCAGCGATCACCTGACTGCGGTGTATGGAGGAGGAGGACGTGCTGTCATATATAGTGTATACAGCAGTGGAGCAGGCACAGGCGGTGGGGTCTCCTGCTATCTCTGACACCCATATCCCCCGCTCCTGCTCCCTCACTATACCCAGCGATCACCTGACTGCGGTGTATGGAGGAGGAGGACGTGCCGTCATATATACTGTATACAGCAGTGGAGCAGGCACGGGCGGTGGGGTCTCCTGCTATCTCTGACACCCATATCCCCCGCTCCTGCTCCCTCACTATACCCAGCGATCACCTGACTGCGGTGTATGGAGGAGGAGGACGTGCTGTCATATATAGTGTATACAGCAGTGGAGCAGGCACGGGCGGTGGGGTCTCCTGCTATCTCTGACACCCATATCCCCCGCTCCTGCTCCCTCACTATACCCAGCGATCACCTGACTGCGGTGTATGGAGGAGGAGGACGTGCTGTCATATATAGTGTATACAGCAGTGGAGCAGGCACAGGCGGTGGGGTCTCCTGCTATCTCTGACACCCATATCCTCCGCTCCTGCTCCCTCACTATACCCAGCGATCACCTGACTGCGGTGTATGGAGGAGGAGGACGTGCTGTCATATATAGTATATACAGCAGTGGAGCAGGCACAGGCGGTGGGGTCTCCTGCTATCTCTGACACCCATATCCCCCGCTCCTGCTCCCTCACTATACCCAGCGATCACCTGACTGCGGTGTATGGAGGAGGAGGACGTGCTGTCATATATAGTGTATACAGCAGTGGAGCAGGCACAGGCGGTGGGGTCTCCTGCTATCTCTGACACCCATATCCTCCGCTCCTGCTCCCTCACTATACCCAGCGATCACCTGACTGCGGTGTATGGAGGAGGAGGACGTGCTGTCATATATAGTGTATACAGCAGTGGAGCAGGCACAGGCGGTGGTCTCCGGCTATCTCTGACACCCATATCCTCCGCTCCTGCTCCCTCACTATACCCAGCGATCACCTGACTGCGGTGTATGGAGGAGGACGTGCCGTCATATATAGTGTATACAGCAGTGGAGCAGGCACAGGCGGTGGGGTCTCCGGCTATCTCTGACACCCATATCCTCCGCTCCTGCTCCCTCACTATACCCAGCGATCACCTGACTGCGGTGTATGGAGGAGGACGTGCCGTCATATATAGTGTATACAGCAGTGGAGCAGGCACAGGCGGTGGGGTCTCCGGCTATCTCTGACACCCATATCCTCCGCTCCTGCTCCCTCACTATACCCAGCGATCACCTGACTGCGGTGTATGGAGGAGGAGGACGTGCCGTCATATATACTGTATACAGCAGTGGAGCAGGCACGGGCGGTGGGGTCTCCTGCTATCTCTGACACCCATATCCTCCGCTCCTGCTCCCTCACTATACCCAGCGATCACCTGACTGCGGTGTATGGAGGAGGAGGACGTGCTGTCATATATAGTGTATACAGCAGTGGAGCAGGCACAGGCGGTGGGGTCTCCTGCTATCTCTGACACCCATATCCTCCGCTCCTGCTCCCTCACTATACCCAGCGATCACCTGACTGCGGTGTATGGAGGAGGAGGACGTGCTGTCATATATAGTGTATACAGCAGAGGAGCAGGCACAGGCGGTGGGGTCTCCTGCTATCTCTGACACCCATATCCCCCGCTCCTGCTCCCTCACTATACCCAGCGATCACCTGACTGCGGTGTATGGAGGAGGAGGACGTGCTGTCATATATAGTGTATACAGCAGTGGAGCAGGCACAGGCGGTGGGGTCTCCTGCTATCTCTGACACCCATATCCCCCGCTCCTGCTCCCTCACTATACCCAGTGATCACCTGACTGCGGTGTATGGAGGAGGAGGACGTGCTGTCATATATAGTGTATACAGCAGTGGAGCAGGCACAGGCGGTGGGGTCTCCTGCTATCTCTGACACCCATATCCCCTGCTCCTGCTCCCTCACTATACCCAGCGATCACCTGACTGCGGTGTATGGAGGAGGAGGACGTGCCGTCATATATAGTGTATACAGCAGTGGAGCAGGCACAGGCGGTGGGGTCTCCTGCTATCTCTGACACCCATATCCTCCGCTCCTGCTCCCTCACTATACCCAGCGATCACCTGACTGCGGTGTATGGAGGAGGAGGACGTGCCGTCATATATAGTGTATACAGCAGTGGAGCAGGCACAGGCGGTGGGGTCTCCTGCTATCTCTGACACCCATATCCCCCGCTCCTGCTCCCTCACTATACCCAGCGATCACCTGACTGCGGTGTATGGAGGAGGAGGACGTGCCGTCATATATAGTGTATACAGCAGTGGAGCAGGCACAGGCGGTGGGGTCTCCTGCTATCTCTGACACCCATATCCCCCGCTCCTGCTCCCTCACTATACCCAGCGATCACCTGACTGCGGTGTATGGAGGAGGAGGACGTGCTGTCATATATAGTGTATACAGCAGTGGAGCAGGCACAGGCGGTGGGGTCTCCTGCTATCTCTGACACCCATATCCTCCGCTCCTGCTCCCTCACTATACCCAGCGATCACCTGACTGCGGTGTATGGAGGAGGAGGACGTGCTGTCATATATAGTGTATACAGCAGTGGAGCAGGCACAGGCGGTGGGGTCTCCGGCTATCTCTGACACCCATATCCCCCGCTCCTGCTCCCTCACTATACCCAGCGATCACCTGACTGCGGTGTATGGAGGAGGAGGACGTGCTGTCATATATAGTGTATACAGCAGTGGAGCAGGCACAGGCGGTGGGGTCTCCTGCTATCTCTGACACTCATATTCCCCGCTCCTGCTCCCTCACTATACCCAGCGATCACCTGACTGCGGTGTATGGAGGAGGAGGACGTGCTGTCATATATAGTGTATACAGCAGTGGAGCAGGCACAGGCGGTGGGGTCTCCTGCTATCTCTGACACCCATATCCCCCGCTCCTGCTCCCTCACTATACCCAGCGATCACCTGACTGCGGTGTATGGAGGAGGAGGACGTGCTGTCATATATAGTGTATACAGCAGTGGAGCAGGCACAGGCGGTGGGGTCTCCGGCTATCTCTGACACCCATATCCTCCGCTCCTGCTCCCTCACTATACCCAGCGATCACCTGACTGCGGTGTATGGAGGAGGAGGACGTGCCGTTATATATAGTGTATACAGCAGTGGAGCAGGCACAGGCGGTGGGGTCTCCTGCTATCTCTGACACTCATATTCCCCGCTCCTGCTCCCTCACTATACCCAGCGATCACCTGACTGCGGTGTATGGAGGAGGAGGACGTGCCGTCATATATAGTGTATACAGCAGTGGAGCAGGCACAGGCAGTGGGGTCTCCTGCTATCTCTGACACCCATATCCTCCGCTCCTGCTCCCTCACTATACCCAGCGATCACCTGACTGCGGTGTATGGAGGAGGATGTGCCGTCATATATAGTGTATACAGCAGTGGAGCAGGCACAGGCGGTGGGGTCTCCTGCTATCTCTGACACCCATATCCTCCGCTCCTGCTCCCTCACTATACCCAGCGATCACCTGACTGCGGTGTATGGAGGAGGAGGACGTGCCGTCATATATAGTGTATACAGCAGTGGAGCAGGCACAGGCGGTGGGGTCTCCTGCTATCTCTGACACCCATATCCCCCGCTCCTGCTCCCTCACTATACCCAGCGATCACCTGACTGCGGTGTATGGAGGAGGAGGACGTGCTGTCATATATAGTGTATACAGCAGTGGAGCAGGCACAGGCGGTGGGGTCTCCGGCTATCTCTGACACCCATATCCTCCACTCCTGCTCCCTCACTATACCCAGCGATCACCTGACTGCGGTGTATGGAGGAGGAGGACGTGCCGTCATATATAGTGTATACAGCAGTGGAGCAGGCACAGGCGGTGGAGTCTCCTGCTATCTCTGACACCCATATCCCCCGCTCCTGCTCCCTCACTATACCCAGCGATCACCTGACTGCGGTGTATGGAGGAGGAGGACGTGCTGTCATATATAGTGTATACAGCAGAGGAGCAGGCACAGGCGGTGGGGTCTCCTGCTATCTCTGACACCCATATCCCCCGCTCCTGCTCCCTCACTATACCCAGCGATCACCTGACTGCGGTGTATGGAGGAGGAGGACGTGCTGTCATATATAGTGTATACAGCAGTGGAGCAGGCACAGGCGGTGGGGTCTCCTGCTATCTCTGACACCCATATCCCCCGCTCCTGCTCCCTCACTATACCCAGCGATCACCTGACTGCGGTGTATGGAGGAGGAGGACGTGCCGTCATATATAGTGTATACAGCAGTGGAGCAGGCACAGGCGGTGGGGTCTCCTGCTATCCCTGACACCCATATCCCCCGCTCCTGCTCCCTCACTATACCCAGCGATCACCTGACTGCGGTGTATGGAGGAGGAGGACGTGCTGTCATATATAGTGTATACAGCAGTGGAGCAGGCACGGGCGGTGGGGTCTCCTGCTATCTCTGACACCCATATCCCCCGCTCCTGCTCCCTCACTATACCCAGCGATCACCTGACTGCGGTGTATGGAGGAGGAGGACGTGCTGTCATATATAGTGTATACAGCAGTGGAGCAGGCACAGGCGGTGGGGTCTCCTGCTATCTCTGACACCCATATCCCCCGCTCCTGCTCCCTCACTATACCCAGCGATCCCCTGACTGCGGTGTATGGAGGAGGAGGACGTGCTGTCATATATACTGTATACAGCAGTGGAGCAGGCACAGGCGGTGGGGTCTCCTGCTATCTCTGACACCCATATCCTCCGCTCCTGCTCCCTCACTATACCCAGCGATCACCTGACTGCGGTGTATGGAGGAGGACGTGCTGTCATATATAGTGTATACAGCAGTGGAGCAGACACAGGCGGTGGGGTCTCCGGCTATCTCTGACACCCATATCCTCCGCTCCTGCTCCCTCACTATACCCAGCGATCACCTGACTGCGGTGTATGGAGGAGGAGGACGTGCTGTCATATATAGTGTATACAGCAGTGGAGCAGGCACAGGCGGTGGGGTCTCCGGCTATCTCTGACACCCATATCCCCCGCTCCTGCTCCCTCACTATACCCAGCGATCACCTGACTGCGGTGTATGGAGGAGGAGGACGTGCTGTCATATATAGTGTATACAGCAGTGGAGCAGGCACAGGCGGTGGGGTCTCCGGCTATCTCTGACACCCATATCCCCCGCTCCTGCTCCCTCACTATACCCAGCGATCACCTGACTGCGGTGTATGGAGGAGGAGGACGTGCTGTCATATATAGTGTATACAGCAGTGGAGCAGGCACAGGCGGTGGGGTCTCCGGCTATCTCTGACACCCATATCCTCCGCTCCTGCTCCCTCACTATACCCAGCGATCACCTGACTGCGGTGTATGGAGGAGGAGGACGTGCCGTCATATATAGTGTATACAGCAGTGGAGCAGGCACGGGCGGTGGGGTCTCCGGCTATCTCTGACACCCATATCCCCCGCTCCTGCTCCCTCACTATACCCAGCGATCACCTGACTGCGGTGTATGGAGGAGGAGGACGTGCCGTCATATATAGTGTATACAGCAGTGGAGCAGGCACGGGCGGTGGGGTCTCCGGCTATCTCTGACACTCATATCCTCCGCTCCTGCTCCCTCACTATACCCAGCGATCACCTGACTGCGGTGTATGGAGGAGGAGGACGTGCTGTCATATATAGTGTATACAGCAGTGGAGCAGGCACAGGCGGTGGGGTCTCCGGCTATCTCTGACACCCATATCCTCCGCTCCTGCTCCCTCACTATACCCAGCGATCACCTGACTGCGGTGTATGGAGGAGGAGGACGTGCTGTCATATATAGTGTATACAGCAGTGGAGCAGGCACAGGCGGTGGGGTCTCCTGCTATCTCTGACACCCATATCCCCCGCTCCTGCTCCCTCACTATACCCAGCGATCACCTGACTGCGGTGTATGGAGGAGGAGGACGTGCTGTCATATATAGTGTATACAGCAGTGGAGCAGGCACAGGCGGTGGGGTCTCCTGCTATCTCTGACACCCATATCCCCCGCTCCTGCTCCCTCACTATACCCAGCGATCACCTGACTGCGGTGTATGGAGGAGGACGTGCTGTCATATATAGTGTATACAGCAGTGGAGCAGGCACAGGCGGTGGGGTCTCCGGCTATCTCTGACACCCATATCCTCCGCTCCTGCTCCCTCACTATACCCAGCGATCCCCTGACTGCGGTGTATGGAGGAGGAGGACGTGCCGTCATATATAGTGTATACAGCAGTGGAGCAGGCACGGGCGGTGGGGTCTCCTGCTATCTCTGACACCCATATCCCCCGCTCCTGCTCCCTCACTATACCCAGCGATCCCCTGACTGCGGTGTATGGAGGAGGAGGACGTGCTGTCATATATAGTGTATACAGCAGTGGAGCGGGCACAGGCGGTGGGGTCTCCGGCTATCTCTGACACCCATATCCCCCGCTCCTGCTCCCTCACTATACCCAGCGATCACCTGACTGCGGTGTATGGAGGAGGAGGACGTGCTGTCATATATAGTGTATACAGCAGAGGAGCAGGCACAGGCGGTGGGGTCTCCGGCTATCTCTGACACCCATATCCTCCGCTCCTGCTCCCTCACTATACCCAGCGATCACCTGACTGCGGTGTATGGAGGAGGAGGACGTGCTGTCATATATAGTGTATACAGCAGTGGAGCAGGCACAGGCGGTGGGGTCTCCGGCTATCTCTGACACCCCTATCCCCCGCTCCTGCTCCCTCACTATACCCAGCGATCACCTGACTGCGGTGTATGGAGGAGGAGGACGTGCTGTCATATATAGTGTATACAGCAGTGGAGCAGGCACAGGCGGTGGGGTCTCCGGCTATCTCTGACACCCATATCCCCCGCTCCTGCTCCCTCACTATACCCAGCGATCACCTGACTGCGGTGTATGGAGGAGGAGGACGTGCTGTCATATATAGTGTATACAGCAGTGGAGCAGGCACAGGCGGTGGGGTCTCCTGCTATCTCTGACACCCATATCCCCCGCTCCTGCTCCCTCACTATACCCAGCGATCACCTGACTGCGGTGTATGGAGGAGGACGTGCTGTCATATATAGTGTATACAGCAGTGGAGCAGGCACAGGCGGTGGGGTCTCCGGCTATCTCTGACACCCATATCCTCCGCTCCTGCTCCCTCACTATACCCAGCGATCACCTGACTGCGGTGTATGGAGGAGGAGGACGTGCTGTCATATATAGTGTATACAGCAGTGGAGCAGGCACAGGCGGTGGGGTCTCCGGCTATCTCTGACACCCATATCCTCCGCTCCTGCTCCCTCACTATACCCAGCGATCCCCTGACTGCGGTGTATGGAGGAGGAGGACGTGCCGTCATATATAGTGTATACAGCAGTGGAGCAGGCACGGGCGGTGGGGTCTCCTGCTATCTCTGACACCCATATCCCCCGCTCCTGCTCCCTCACTATACCCAGCGATCCCCTGACTGCGGTGTATGGAGGAGGAGGACGTGCTGTCATATATAGTGTATACAGCAGTGGAGCGGGCACAGGCGGTGGGGTCTCCGGCTATCTCTGACACCCATATCCCCCGCTCCTGCTCCCTCACTATACCCAGCGATCACCTGACTGCGGTGTATGGAGGAGGAGGACGTGCTGTCATATATACTGTATACAGCAGTGGAGCAGGCACAGGCGGTGGGGTCTCCTGCTATCTCTGACACCCATATCCTCCGCTCCTGCTCCCTCACTATACCCAGCGATCCCCTGACTGCGGTGTATGGAGGAGGAGGACGTGCTGTCATATATAGTGTATACAGCAGTGGAGCAGGTACAGGCGGTGGGGTCTCCGGCTATCTCTGACACCCATATCCCCCGCTCCTGCTCCCTCACTATACCCAGCGATCACCTGACTGCGGTGTATGGAGGAGGAGGACGTGCTGTCATATATAGTGTATACAGCAGTGGAGCAGGCACAGGCGGTGGGGTCTCCGGCTATCTCTGACACCCATATCCCCCGCTCCTGCTCCCTCACTATACCCAGCGATCACCTGACTGCGGTGTATGGAGGAGGAGGACGTGCTGTCATATATAGTGTATACAGCAGAGGAGCAGGCACAGGCGGTGGGGTCTCCTGCTATCTCTGACACCCATATCCTCCGCTCCTGCTCCCTCACTATACCCAGCGATCACCTGACTGCGGTGTATGGAGGAGGAGGACGTGCTGTCATATATAGTGTATACAGCAGTGGAGCAGGCACAGGCGGTGGGGTCTCCTGCTATATCTGACACCCATATCCTCCGCTCCTGCTCCCTCACTATACCCAGCGATCACCTGACTGCGGTGTATGGAGGAGGAGGACGTGCTGTCATATATAGTGTATACAGCAGTGGAGCAGGCACAGGCGGCGGGGTCTCCTGCTATCTCTGACACCCATATCCTCCGCTCCTGCTCCCTCACTATACCCAGCGATCACCTGACTGCGGTGTATGGAGGAGGAGGACGTGCTGTCATATATAGTGTATACAGCAGTGGAGCAGGCACAGGCGGTGGGGTCTCCTGCTATATCTGACACCCATATCCTCCGCTCCTGCTCCCTCACTATACCCAGCGATCACCTGACTGCGGTGTATGGAGGAGGAGGACGTGCTGTCATATATAGTGTATACAGCAGTGGAGCAGGCACAGGCGGTGGGGTCTCCGGCTATCTCTGACACCCATATCCCCCGCTCCTGCTCCCTCACTATACCCAGCGATCTCCTGACTGCGGTGTATGGAGGAGGAGGACGTGCCGTTATATATAGTGTATACAGCAGTGGAGCAGGCACAGGCGGTGGGGTCTCCTGCTATCTCTGACACCCATATCCTCCGCTCCTGCTCCCTCACTATACCCAGCGATCACCTGACTGCGGTGTATGGAGGAGGAGGACGTGCCGTCATATATAGTGTATACAGCAGTGGAGCAGGCACAGGCGGTGGGGTCTCCTGCTATCTCTGACACCCATATCCCCCGCTCCTGCTCCCTCACTATACCCAGCGATCACCTGACTGCGGTGTATGGAGGAGGAGGACGTGCTGTCATATATAGTGTATACAGCAGTGGAGCAGGCACAGGCGGTGGGGTCTCCGGCTATCTCTGACACCCATATCCCCCGCTCCTGCTCCCTCACTATACCCAGCGATCACCTGACTGCGGTGTATGGAGGAGGAGGACGTGCCGTCATATATAGTGTATACAGCAGTGGAGCAGGCACAGGCGGTGGGGTCTCCTGCTATCTCTGACACCCATATCCCCCGCTCCTGCTCCCTCACTATACCCAGCGATCACCTGACTGCGGTGTATGGAGGAGGAGGACGTGCTGTCATATATAGTGTATACAGCAGTGGAGCAGGCACAGGCGGTGGGGTCTCCTGCTATCTCTGACACCCATATTCTCCGCTCCTGCTCCCTCACTATACCCAGCGATCCCCTGACTGCGGTGTATGGAGGAGGAGGACGTGCCGTCATATATAGTGTATACAGCAGTGGAGCAGGCACGGGTGGTGGGGTCTCCTGCTATCTCTGACACCCCTATCCTCCGCTCCTGCTCCCTCACTATACCCAGCGATCACCTGACTGCGGTGTATGGAGGAGGAGGACGTGCTGTCATATATAGTGTATACAGCAGTGGAGCAGGCACGGGCGGTGGGGTCTCCTGCTATCTCTGACACCCATATCCCCCGCTCCTGCTCCCTCACTATACCCAGCGATCCCCTGACTGCGGTGTATGGAGGAGGAGGACGTGCTGTCATATATAGTGTATACAGCAGTGAGCAGGCACAGGCGGTGGGGTCTCCTGCTATCTCTGACACCCATATCCTCCGCTCCTGCTCCCTCACTATACCCAGCGATCACCTGACTGCGGTGTATGGAGGAGGAGGACGTGCTGTCATATATAGTGTATACAGCAGTGGAGCAGGCACAGGCGGTGGGGTCTCCTGCTATCTCTGACACCCATATCCTCCGCTCCTGCTCCCTCACTATACCCAGCGATCACCTGACTGCGGTGTATGGAGGAGGAGGACGTGCCGTCATATATAGTGTATACAGCAGTGGAGCAGGCACGGGTGGTGGGGTCTCCTGCTATCTCTGACACCCATATCCTCCGCTCCTGCTCCCTCACTATACCCAGCGATCACCTGACTGCGGTGTATGGAGGAGGAGGACGTGCTGTCATATATAGTGTATACAGCAGTGGAGCAGGCACGGGTGGTGGGGTCTCCTGCTATCTCTGACACCCATATCCTCCGCTCCTGCTCCCTCACTATACCCAGCGATCACCTGACTGCGGTGTATGGAGGAGGAGGACGTGCTGTCATATATAGTGTATACAGCAGTGGAGCAGGCACAGGCGGTGGGGTCTCCTGCTATCTCTGACACCCATATCCCCCGCTCCTGCTCCCTCACTATACCCAGCGATCACCTGACTGCGGTGTATGGAGGAGGAGGACGTGCTGTCATATATAGTGTATACAGCAGTGGAGCAGGCACGGGCGGTGGAGTCTCCGGCTATCTCTGACACCCATATCCCCCGCTCCTGCTCCCTCACTATACCCAGCGATCACCTGACTGCGGTGTATGGAGGAGGAGGACGTGCTGTCATATATAGTGTATACAGCAGTGGAGCAGGCACAGGCGGTGGGGTCTCCTGCTATCTCTGACACTCATATCCCCCGCTCCTGCTCCCTCACTATACCCAGCGATCACCTGACTGCGGTGTATGGAGGAGGAGGACGTGCCGTCATATATAGTGTATACAGCAGTGGAGCAGGCACAGGCGGTGGGGTCTCCTGCTATCTCTGACACCCATATCCCCCGCTCCTGCTCCCTCACTATACCCAGCGATCACCTGACTGCGGTGTATGGAGGAGGAGGACGTGCTGTCATATATAGTGTATACAGCAGTGGAGCAGGCACAGGCGGTGGGGTCTCCTGCTATCTCTGACACCCATATCCCCCGCTCCTGCTCCCTCACTATACCCAGCGATCACCTGACTGCGGTGTATGGAGGAGGAGGACGTGCTGTCATATATAGTGTATACAGCAGAGGAGCAGGCACAGGCGGTGGGGTCTCCTGCTATCTCTGACACCCATATCCTCCGCTCCTGCTCCCTCACTATACCCAGCGATCACCTGACTGCGGTGTATGGAGGAGGAGGACGTGCTGTCATATATAGTGTATACAGCAGTGGAGCAGGCACAGGCGGTGGGGTCTCCTGCTATCTCTGACACCCCTATCCTCCGCTCCTGCTCCCTCACTATACCCAGCGATCACCTGACTGCGGTGTATGGAGGAGGAGGAGGACGTGCTGTCATATATAGTGTATACAGCAGTGGAGCAGGCACAGGCGGTGGGGTCTCCGGCTATCTCTGACACCCATATCCTCCGCTCCTGCTCCCTCACTATACCCAGCGATCACCTGACTGCGGTGTATGGAGGAGGAGGACGTGCTGTCATATATAGTGTATACAGCAGTGGAGCAGGCACAGGCGGTGGGGTCTCCTGCTATCTCTGACACCCATATCCCCCGCTCCTGCTCCCTCACTATACCCAGCGATCACCTGACTGCGGTGTATGGAGGAGGAGGACGTGCTGTCATATATAGTGTATACAGCAGTGGAGCAGGCACAGGCGGTGGGGTCTCCGGCTATCTCTGACACCCATATCCCCCGCTCCTGCTCCCTCACTATACCCAGCGATCACCTGACTGCGGTGTATGGAGGAGGAGGACGTGCTGTCATATATAGTGTATACAGCAGTGGAGCAGGCACAGGCGGTGGGGTCTCCTGCTATCTCTGACACCCCTATCCCCCGCTCCTGCTCCCTCACTATACCCAGCGATCACCTGACTGCGGTGTATGGAGGAGGAGGACGTGCCGTCATATATAGTGTATACAGCAGTGGAGCAGGCACAGGCGGTGGGGTCTCCGGCTATCTCTGACACCCATATCCCCCGCTCCTGCTCCCTCACTATACCCAGCGATCACCTGACTGCGGTGTATGGAGGAGGAGGACGTGCTGTCATATATAGTGTATACAGCAGAGGAGCAGGCACAGGCGGTGGGGTCTCCGGCTATCTCTGACACCCATATCCCCCGCTCCTTCAGCCACACGATTGGATGCAGATGCGCTCCTATGCGGTGATGTTTTGGATCGTCCCTGCACAGTAGGAGCGGGACCACCCGGATAGTTAGTCTATGGGCGGTCTGGTAGAAGTGAAAGGAATTGTCCACTGCTGGACATCCCCTTATTAGGTGTCTCAATTTACCACATAAAAGACAGATAAAGAACCTACCTGTTTCCTATCTTAACAAAAAAAAAATAATCAAAATTTATTGAAAGTCAATGTTAAAAAAAAAAAAAAAAAAAAATAAAATCCACTTCAGTGTAACGCAGTATATTACGCATTTTGAGCTCATATTGCGCTCTTCGTCATAGATGATAGAAAATGCCAAGGCTGACATTGTATAATACTCAATAGATCATTTAGAATTAATGCAAATAATTAGTCACATGACAGGTTGCAATTTGCCCTCCAAATTCAACGGAGAGGTCAACCCTGAAGATCCTCAATAGATGAACATGGTGTCATCTCTACTATTCTTTCCTTAGGATGTTTCCTAAATACACTTCACACATAAATAGTTTTCTCTGCCATCTTCTCCCCTTAAAGGAAGACTGAATTTTTCCACACCATAGAAATGCATATTGTAGCGCTAGCGTCCCTGCACCCTTTGCTCCCCTCCCTGCAGGGACACGCATGTACTCACCGCCACGGCCAGCTCTCACCGTGCTACCTGGCTTCCTCACTGTGCTCCACATGGGTGCTCCCTGCTTCCCTCTCCCGTGGCCTGTGCATGTGGCACAGGTTACCTGGGAGTGCTCCTAGGGCATGCATGTGCACCAATGTCCTTTTTAAAGGGCCAGCATGTCATAACCAGGAAGTGCCTATTGCTGAAAGACACTGGGAACTTAAGGCACTCTCCCACTAGGGAAGGTGCCTGATCTACATGTTCAGTTAGTTAGTGGTTCTGTGCCCTAGCCAGCTAGTTGTTAGGTCCCCTTGTTCACTGTGCTTCCCGTGTCAGTATCAGTTTACCCATCTGCCAGTGATTTCAGTACCCCTGTGTCAGTCCTTCCCGGCCGTGCCATCCGCCTTATCTGTCTCAGTGGATTCTGCCATACTTGTGACTCTGTCCATCCACCCTGGCCGTACCATGTGCCTCAGATGTCCCAGTGGCCCTGTAGTACGAGGGACTACTGATAACTCTTTGGTTTGTGATTTTGTTTTGTTTCTATGGTAACAAATGTTACATCACATGCAAGCTTTATGTTTCTAATATATATTTTCAACATTTTGTGTTTGTAGCTCATGGCAACAATGTTCTACGCACACCGGAAAACAAAATGGCGGAGTATAATGCGATATTCACAGCAACTGGGAGCAGAGGATTGATAAAATTCTTATTTCTGCAAGGAAAGTCCGCAAAGGATATTCATGGTGAGATGTGGCAGACATTGGGGGATCAGTGCCCTTCATATTCCACAGTTAAGAACTGGGTTGCCAAATTTAAAACTGGCCACTTCAGCACGAATGATGAGGAACGTCCTGGGCGACCAAGAGTGGTGGTTGTTCCGGAGATCGTTGAAGCTGTACACAACCTGATACTGGAGAATCGACGAATTTCAGCTAAAGCAATAGCGGACATCATGGGGATTTCCCGTGAACGTGTTGGTGTCATTATCCATGAACATTTGGACATGAGGAAGCTATCTACAGAGTGGGTCCCCAGGCACAACCAAAATCCTTCTTTTTGCTAGGCTTACAGAACTTGGAATACGATGTAAGAAATGTGTTGAGATTGGTGAAGAGTATGTGGAATAAATGTAAAGTTTCTTCATCCTATCTCAGTTCTTTCTTTGTAAAAACATAGACTTATCAGCAGCCCCTTTTTTAGAAGTGACTTTGTCCATCCATCTTGGCCATATTGACAGCTTCAGTCATCCCGGCTGCGCCTGCTACACCAGTGACTGTACCTGTCCACACCTGAGTCCGTCCTTGCCTTGGTCCTTCCTCTGGGAGTGGCACCTGGTGTCTCCCTCATGGTGAGTGCTTAGTCAAGACCCTTCCACTAAAAGGCAAGTCCGGGTCGCCCCTGTCGTCCAGTGGGTCCACTTTTGCTTGCCATGATACTATCCCTAGCGGCAAGCGTTACACATTATCACGCGATCCATTCTGCCTATCCAGAAACTGTTCACTAGCTCCTGAGTACCTGTTGTTGCTGATGTTATAAATGGTTTTTGCAGTTCTCTTTTTGATTTTTCTCCTTGTACCTTTGATGTATTTCTTCACACTACACAGTGAACCACATGAGCACTGTCGCCATTAATAAAGCAACTACTATTGATAATATCGCCATCTTTATACACCTTCTTGGCATTTTACATTTTTTCCCAAAACCATTGCTGGAGAACTTTAACAGATGTCCTTATGGAGATACTTATTTCTATAACTTATTTTTTTTATTTCAATGAACTGTAGACCTAAAAGGTGGTAAAGTTAAATTTTACAGGCGATCCTCTGGTGTCTGTCCTTATACGTGATTTTACATTAGTCTTGCCCTGAAGAATATTTTGTCCATTTTTTTAAAAAGCTTTATTAATGACTTCTTCACCTTAACCTCCATCTTTTGTCCTAGTACAAACCTTGTCACATTATTTAATGAATGTTTCATCATTAGAACATGTCCATTTTACTTACTATATCTTCAATCCCACATGAGGAATTTGTATGAACAGGATGGCGGCTGTCAGCCCTCAATAAGGTGTAACCACTGACAGGTTTTCTAAAGATTGCAATCAATTTTAGAAACGTTGATGTCCTCTCATAACAATATATCCCAAAAAATCCGCCTTTTTACTAGGACCCTGAAAGGCGAATCGTTTTTTTTTAAATTATAATTTTTATTTATTTTCAAAAGCAAACAAATCATTACATAGAACAAAGAATATTAATAATATCAACAAAATTATCAGCAAAATGACAAGAAAATTGTATATCGCTCCATTTACAATTCAGTACTACAACATCTAATCAATGTTCACAGTAAGACTCAGAATCTTTAATACCTCACGGAAACCCTTATAACTAGCTATATGAATGAATTTGCAACCATCCTGTTAAACTCTCCTACTCCCCCCCCCCCCCTTTCCCCCCGATCCCCACTATTCAAACCCACTCCCACCTAGTCACCCTCAGCTCCCACCTCCAATCCTCCGAGTGTACCACCTAGGTTCTCAGAGTGATACCACGCCGTCTCCTTAAATGGTGACATTAAGCGTTCTATTTCCTCCGAATTGAAGTAGGTTATAATAAACTCCCTCCACTTTTTGAAGTGAGTGCCCAATCGTCCCGACTTCCTTCCAGCATCAAGGTTCTCGAACTCCATCAGCCGTTTTATATGGATTATTACTTCTTCGAACGAGGGTACTTTTGACTCCAACCAATATTTCAGTATCATCCTCTTTGTTGCAAGTATGATTACATGTAATAGTGAAGTGGGATGTTTACTCCTCCTCCCCTCGACGCTCACCCCCTCCCACGCATGGAACAGAACCAAATTAGGGGAGAGAAGAAGTTTGATGTCCCAGAGTTTAGCCACACACTTTGATACTTGGGCCCACAGTGGCTCAAGGTGGGGACACCGCCACAATCCATGGTAGAGATCCATTGCTTCTAAATTGCATTTCGGACAATGAGTAATCCTCTCAGGATTCTCAAGCTTTCTGGGCAAATTGAATGCATGCAAATCGTTATTTTACATCATTAAGATAATGTCACGCTGTCAAGGTTGGGGAATTTTTCTGGAAACCACAAATGGGGTTTCTCAGGGTCACAGAAACGGATTTCAAATCAATCTGCGCAGATATATATAAATCTGACAACAATGATTACGCCGAGACCTATTCACTGTTTGAGCAGAAGCAAGCTTCTCGCTCATGTATTAAGAATCTCATGGTTATACAGTCCAACATTTTGACCTTCAGACGGAAACAAGTAATAAAGACAAAGCCCCAGCTTCACATCCCAGCTGGTGAGAACCAACATGTTATGAATACTTCTTTTGTTCATTGTACATTTTAGCTTATCCATCTTAGTTAACACATTCCTGAGCGCACATCTTAAAATCATTATGGCGTCTATGCGATTGTCATACAGATAATTATGCAACAACATCTATGCTTTAATTATATACACACACAGATTATCTTATATCTGGACTAACGGCCTACAGCCCAGGCCTTACCCTCACAGTCCCCCGTTGAGAAGATATCTGTGAGTGTTGTTAACCTTAAATTTTAACATTTTCCTAAGGAATTTTTATGTGCCATACTACAGTATATAGGTATGTGCTAGTCACATTCTCGGACCCTATACTTACCTGGGACCCCCCTTGGGACTCAAAAAACATCTGTATATACGTGGGGGTCTTCCAATAGATCATTGTTTGACACAACTCTACAGGCTCTGGTTCTACTCTTGTTTTATCTGTTCGAGGGTAATTCCATGACTTACAGGGGCTGTTAGGATTGGCATTATTACTTTCATTAGGGCACATTGTCCTGACCAAGGAAAATTAAGTCTGATTCTTATTTTGAGGTCAGCATATAACCAAAAAAACATCTGCTACAAATTGTCTGTGGTTCTTTTTCGGATATTAAATAAGAAGGAGGATACTTGGTCGGTGCTAGTCCTTCCAGGGCCAACTCGTGAACTTGGTGATCGACTCTTGATAAGGAGCCAAAGCGTGATGAGGCTTCATCTGAACAGTTTGACTCAGAGAAGCCTTCTGAGATAATAGGTGGAATGGCAGCAGCTCCCTGCTTCAGTTTCAGGTCCATTGGTTTCTGAGGCAAGGCGTTAACTCGCGTGTCACTGTCAGTGCTCAGCAGACTAGGACAGGGAAACATCAGTCTGGTGGGATGGGCTCTCCCAAAACTTTTCCCGGGATTAGAGGGTTTACAGCTGGCATTTTGTATTAAGGAAAATCACTGAACATATTCATGTGTTAGTAGGAAACAAAAACATTTATAAATATGTTAGGCTACATTAACTAAACTACATATTTGGGTTTGTGAAATGGCTGAATTAAGTATTTCAGGTTACTCAATTCGTACCTTCAACAGTTCCCCCTTTAAAACTCACTTCTGCCATTTCCAAATACTAAAAGGTACTGTGTTCCCTTAGAAAGAGAGGAAGAAAACCTGCCTGACTGAATGTTGAGGCATGGGTGGAGAGGGGAAAGGGTTTTCTTCACCGGTTTGAGACCAAGGACTCCTAGGCGAGTCCACACCCTTTGTAGTTGGACTTTCCCATGTCTCAAGGCTCTCTAAGTCCTCTCTTCTACCTGTTTTGGCAATGATGGTCTGAGACTGTACAAGTCTTTTGAAAAGGATAAATTCAAGCAAGATGCTCAGTGCAGCTCTGGTGGGTCGGTCCTTCTGCAATGCGAGGCGTGAATCCATGTTGCCCTGCCGTCAAGCTTCATCAAAATTTCTGTGGTCGGGAGAAGCTGGATCAGCTCATCTAGTCTTGACTCATGGCTCTTTCTCGCTTGTCCTTTTAAGATTAATCAGTCTCCTGGCTTAAAAACCATATGCTACCAGCTCTGATTTAAGATCTGAAATTGGAGAATACACCTGTTTATTACACTATTTAGTCAATCATATAACATATTGTACTTGCCTGTGAATACACCTGTTTATTACTAAAAGAAAAGAAAACATACATTTGGTTTACAACTTGCCAGATTCCACCTTTCTATAAAATATACACTTTTTTATTTTTGTAAACTTAATTTTTTTTTTTACATACCACCTCCATCATGTGGTTTTCAGCAATAACGTTGTTTTCTGCACTGGAATGCCTCTGACGAAACCTGGAAAGAAATTTACACAACATGCACAAACTTGCATAAAACCTGCTCATGATATACATCTATAATCAGTCTGCAGTCTCTGGAATGGGTACAGCAGGTGCAGGGTGCGTTTCTGCGGACTCTTTACAGTTTTTCTCACATTGTTTTAAAGACGTGTTTTACAAGACTGGGTGAGTCTGCCCACCTGGGTACTGAACCCTGGTGTCACCAAAGCACACTGATAACTGTCTTTCACAGATGTTAGTCCATGTGTTACCTGGGCCATCAATGAGAAGAGATGTCATGGCAGAGAAAGCTTACTGCCCTTTATCCACAGACCTTCCTCAATCAGTTGGCTCCCTGCGTCTCACAGTCCATTCCTTGTTGAATCCCTTGATCCTGTAGGGATTTAATAACACAAGGAGTGACAAATGTCACGGACGTGACAGGTGCCACCGAGGTATGGTCCCTCTGCATTGGTAAATGACTCCTCAACTCTAGGCCCGTTCACTGCTTCTTTGTCCGCTGCACCTGTGCTGAGATCTCTGATTCCAACACAGTCAACTCAGGTCTAGACTTTATCTTCAGTATACCTGGCTAATTTGACAACAGGAAAGATCTACATCCTACATATACATTTGACCATCTTACCTACTTCTGTTCTACCCATCCAGAGAGGGCATCAATGCATCACTGCCTCCTGTACCAATAGGAGGGGAGAGAGTGGTTCAAATTTTGATTACCTCATGTTGTGTAAACTGTAGCATATCCAGTGCAGAATTGACCAACATCTTGTTCAATCTATGAAAACAAAAACTAAAAGTATGCATTAGATCATTCTTATAACAGACATGTTTCATAGTAGTTCAGTAAATATGACTGTTGCGCTTTCTACTGCTGGAAAAATATAATAGATAACATCTCCCTCCCCCCTTTTTTTTGTGGTTTTAAATGACTTAGTGACCAAATGTAGAATTGGTGGAGGAAGGTTGAACTAGATGGACCTAGGTCTTTTTTCAAGCTAAGTAACTATGTTTTGTGTACCAATCTAGCAATATTCACAGTTTTATGCAGCTACTCCCTAAAAGAATAATAAGACAGCAGACAAAACTTAAACAAGACAAACACTGAATAACTCATGTCTCTGCAACAATATACACTGCTAGGGAATTTTGAGACCTTACGATAGAGAACACGGTTCATTTATACTGTATCTATGAAAGAAAGGAAAACCAATTAATAAAATACTGGCAGTCTGTATGCAGAGACACAAAAGAAAAATATATTATCCAAATAACTCCTCATAAAAAGAAAAAGGAAAAAAACAAATTCGCATATCACAAGACATCTAATTTTCCCTGCAAAGTTAATTTAAATTATTCAGGTATGAGCAAGAAAATAAAAACAAAACTATTGATAATTTTTTTTATAAAATCCTGAACTCTAAGGGTTAAACAAAGCATGCTTCACCAGGTGGGAGGGGCCACACTTCAGTGATTCAAAAGTAACAAATTTTGTACTTGTAAACTCTATTCTCACCAGGCTAAAGGAATCCCAAAATTCTCCCAATTATCAAAAAAATGCTTCTAAGATCGGAAACCCAGCATAATTACATGTACATTCAACACTGTACATTCAACACTTTTTTTCTGCAACTCCTCAGGAGCTGCCTAGCCCCCACTTTTCCTGTCACTCCCACGTCTCACTGCAGGCAGCCTGCCCCCTGGTTTCTCACTCCTTCAACCTTGTAACACCATTTGCCGGGCCAGTCCTCCAGCATAATGTAGGTTTGAATTAGCCAGGTTAACATATACCCCTGTCTCCTGCGTCAACAAATCTCCCGTGCCTATCCTGAACAAAACCTGAGCACCTGAGGGTGTAGTGAGTGTCTGGGCATATCGTGAACTGAAAACCTGTGGACGGGTCCAGGATCGCTCAGAAGTAGGGCTCACTATATGTCCTGGAAGAAGCAGGGGGGTTCGGGGGTGGGGGATTGACAGGAGCCAGAGTTGGGGTGCGTGGTGTCAGAATGGCTGGTGGAGAGAGGGACAGCTTACAGGTAGAGGAGGGGCCATGGGCAGAGGTGGGCGCGGCAACTCCTGAATCTTCTCAACTGTTCTCTGTTGTATGGGAGGTACATAGTAACCTCTGTCTGTGTTCAGGACAGGAAAAATAAGGGCGGGTTTATAGCTGTGGCTCGGATCTGGGTGGTGAACTGCACAGTTTTTATAAACCTCTCTCCAGTCCGGGTTTTGATAACAACACTGGTAACAGATCCAACTTCCTGGGTCATATGGGGGTGGCTGCTCAGTTGGGACCAATTGGGGATAGATAGAAGCCGGAGCGGGCGGGGTCAATGTGTGGGTAGTGGGGAGTGGTTCTACCAGCTGTGGGGTGGGGGCTGCTAACGCCAGGACAGGCAACGGGGGGGGAGGCGGTGTGGGCGGTCCTGAAGGATCTAGAGGATCTGGCCAGTGGGTGGGACAGCAACATCCATGCTGCTTCGGGACAGGGGAAATGGAATGGGGACCAGGTTGTGGGGTAGCAACAAAACAACCTGCCGCAGGACACTCAGACTTAGGTAACCTATAGTAAAACACATTTCCCTAAAAAGTCTTCATCTTCCAACGTATCCTTCAGATAGCAATGTCTGCACTACTTTGCCAAACAACTCCGCATCATCCAACAATCCTTTGTCTCTCAACCTGCCTCTCTTCGACTTCAGTGCTGCAGGCCACTAATACGGCTGTAACTGTCCTCCTCTTGGTAATCCTAACACTTTGAAAATCTCTGAGACATGACGCACAGCTTCCTTCCCCTCTCTTTCTGTCACTAATTCCAACACATTCTTTGAATCCTCAGGCTTCTCAACTTCCTTTCTTACCCATCTGAACATCATTGATATCATGGTGGTGATCGGATTACACTAATTATGACTATATGGTGCGCGCTACAGTCCAGCCTGCACTGAACGCTCCACCCTATACTAGCTGCTCCCTCAGCTACTATAGAAACAACGGTATCCCGCGAAAGGAGGAGAACGTACAAAAATGTCACATACAAGAATGTCCCGCTCTCCGGATGTGATCAGCTGCAGCGATTTATTGTCCTACCCATCTTCGATCACAGGCATGTATCCCATGAAAGGAGGAGGACGTGCAAAAAATGTATGTGCACATATAAGAATGTCCCGGCCTCTGGACTTGGTCAGCTGTATCAATTTAATGTCCTAATCCCTATCTTTGATCGCGGGTGTGTCCCCCCGCGTCTTCAATTACAGATCGGGTCAGTCTAAATAGCTATATCCGGCCACCACCATCTTCCCTACCCTAACATCCGTCCTCTGGATCCCGTGTGACACTACCGATCCATACCTCAGGGTTGGGATCGTGCTACTGGGCCCCAGCGGGCACCACCCGTGAGTCACAATCAGGTATCTTTAACACCGATAAGGACACACAGCCCATCGCCCCCTCCTCTCCAAGAACAACCGCATCGGTAGTGAATACACAGTATGTAACACCGGGGTCGAGGTTGATCAGGCCTGGTTGAAGCAGAGTGGGGTCCCAGTCCGTGACGTCCAAGATAATCGGTGTAGCAAAAGGGAGAAAGGCGTAGGTAAAAAGCACTCCGCTCACAGAAATAACAAAAAAAATTACAAAGTTTATTGAATTGTGCAATTATCAATAAAAGCAATTAAAAACAGAGACACCTATCCAACAGACCTCACAACAGAGAATTGCACCAAAAGCAGATATAATGCAAAATATTGTAAACAATTACAGTATATCTGAATAACAATAAGGGTACAAAGCCAGTTTCACTGTACCGTCCGTGTGTACTTACACGTGCATGGCTTAATCTTTGAGACAAGCATATGCTACTGGCAGGATCAACCAGGTAGCCCGTCGGCGACCGCGCGACGCTCCGGCCGAGGGGGTGGACGCGTCGAGGTCGGGGAGACGGCGGAGAGAGAGAGACACCGAGAGAGGGGGACGCCAAGGGAGCGGCGCCCGGCAGGGGGTCGGCGAGGAGGACGCGACGGGAGGAGGCCGCCCCTCGGCAGAGGGAGGGCACCGCGGAAGGGAGCCCTACGGAAAAAGGCGCGCGGACGACCGGAAGCCCCCCGGGCGGAACGCGAAGGCGAGGAGACTGGCCTCGGGGGGACGCCACGGGCAGCACCCCGCCAAGAGCCCGCCGCTCCCGGGGCGACCCCCCCGAGGGGGAGCCGCTTGGGGAACGGGACGGGGCCGAGGCGATGGGGGCCTGGTGCGGCTCCTCCGTCTGGCTTAGTCCCACCTCCGCGCGCGCGTGGGGTCGTCGGTCCACAGGCAGGCCCGGAGCGGAAGGGCTTCTGGAAGCCACCCCGGCGAGACGCGGAAGCGAGGAGACTGGCCGCCGGGGTCGCCACGGGCCGCGCCCACCCGCCGAGAGACCCGCCGCTCCCGGGCGACCCCACGGAGGGGGCCGCCGGGGGTTGGGGGGCGTCCGAGGCGGTGGGCGAGCCTGGTGCGGCTCCTCCGTCCGGCTTAGTCCCGCCTCCGCCGCGGGGGTCCTCGACCCGACCGGCGGAAGGGCGCGGGGTCGACGGGAGAGGGGGCTGGCTTTCGGGGTCCACCGCGGCTCCGGCGCGACCGGGGAGACTCGGAGGTCTCCCCGGATGCTTCGGCCTGGCCGTGTCGGCGTCGCCCTACCGGCTTAGTCCTCCGCCCGCTCTCGCGCCCGTACCTCTACGGACTTTTTTTCTGCTTTTCTTTTCGCCTCCCGTGGCTTTTGCGGCGGTGGTCCCAGCTGCCGACGGGACGGGGAAGGGGGGAAGCGGAGCGCGTGGGGGGGCCCCCTTTCTTTTTA
Organism: Anomaloglossus baeobatrachus; assembly: GCF_048569485.1. NCBI lineage: Eukaryota > Metazoa > Chordata > Amphibia > Anura > Aromobatidae > Anomaloglossus > Anomaloglossus baeobatrachus. The sequence continues at coordinate 8,808,039 of NC_134358.1, read as the reverse complement.
CCTCCGCCCTGGGTTTCTCGCCCTCGCTCCCTTTTCGGCCGGGTTCTCCGTCGGGACCCTCGGTTCCCTTCTCGTTCTCTACTCTTGCGCTTCTCCCCCTTCTCCGAGCCGCCTCGGGGAGGACGGTCGGGAAGCGCGGAAGGCGTACGCAGGCCCCGGTGGGGACGCCCCCACACACCCTTCGCTCGCGAGGGACCCGCGCCGCACCCTCCGCGCCTCCGTCGTCTCCTCCCCGTAGGGGGGTAGGGGCTCGGGACAGACCGGGGGTAAGAAAAAAAGGGATAGCCCGGCGGCGGAGTGGAAACGCCAACCGCCGCCGCCGCTTTCCCGCTGGGAAGCTCTCGTGAGAAAAAAGGCCGCCCTCGGAGAAGATCTTTGTGCTTCCCGGCACGGGGAGCGATTCGGACGACGGGCCCCCTCGCGCGACCCCAGCCGGTAGACGGCCGGGAAGTCGCGGGGTAGGTCCCCGCCGTTCGCCCGTGCGGGTCGTCGGACCGCTTTTCGACGCTCGGGTCGTTTCAAACTCGCCACCGCGAGGCCGCCCGCCTCCTCGGGAGGGCGGGGGCGGCCGGCGCGCTCGCGCCACCGTAAGGAGGGTGAAACCCCGGGTGTGGGGGAGGAAGGGGCCGCTCACCTGTGACCGGCGCGGGCTCCAGAGCCCGGGCCGAGCGTGCGGCGCCACCTCCCCGCCCGGGAGCGCTTCGCCAAATCGATCGGAAGAGGACGACGCTGGGCCAGAAGGGACGGGGGTCTTTCGGACCGGAACCTTCAT
>NC_134358.1:8754767-8802267 GCF_048569485.1 Anomaloglossus baeobatrachus | reverse complement strand
GTTTTGTGTCAAACCCTATCCTGAGTCTCTGTGCCAAAAATCGAGAGCCTAGGCTGCAAAGTTACCCCGGGGGAGCCTCTCCAGATTCCCTTGATTAGCCAATCGCTGCTGTTTTTTTCCCTTTTAAAATACACATCTCGAAAAGTTAGAATCAGAAGTAGACCATATTTGGAATAATTGCACAGTAAGACACCATGCACTGTCCCTTCAAATATGGGGTGCGTGCCCTGTACGCTTTTGGCACAGTGGGGTGTCAAAATCCCCCTCTTTTGCAATTATAGCAGAAGTTATGAATATTTAAGGCTCTGTGGTCTGATATTCGTAGCTTCTAGTGGTATAATCTTGGTGGCAGTCCGTTCGACTTAAACAGAGGATCAATTTGAGCCCCTACCTGTCAACATGAGACAAAGGGCGGAACCGAAGAACGCTTTTCACTAAGTGGTGGAGGTTTAAAACGCGACGACAATGTTTATTTTCAATTTTATAGGCCCAAATTTCTACGGAACCAAACAATGTGAACTCATGAGCTTTTGAAGGTGTGTACTTGACTCAAAACTGAGTCAGAATACCAAAACTGGTGACCCTGCACCCAAGGAAACCCCGCAAAAACCTCTCCAGCGACCCTAGTTTACCCATTGTGCTACAGCTTAAGGTTATTTAAAAATTCATATCTTGAAAAATAAGCATCAGAAGGCCACACAATTTGGCATCCTGCATAACATAATCCATATGACAATCCCTGAAAATATGGAGTGGCTATGCTGAATGCTATGGATTCAGTGACCCCCCCCCAAACTCAGGCAACCACAGTGACATTTTATAGAAAAATGATTGGATTTTCCTATATCACTTTTACCAGAATTTCTCCAGAACCAAGGGTCCAAACAAAAATCCAACAGAAAGGTTGTTTGGGGAAGACCCTCAGCTTTCAGACGAGACCTAAACTGAGTTCCAATGATGCTTATTCAGAAATCTGTGACCCCACAAAAGAAGCGACCAGTGAGACAATTCATTCAAAATGAATTGGTTTTCCTATACCGCTTTAACCCGAGTTTTTAAAAAAACAACAGTCCAGTTAAAAATCTGACAAATATGTTTTGGGGGACATCCTCAGCTTTCATATGAGACCTAAACTGAGTTTCTAGGAGTTTTATTCAGAACTCTGTGACCTCCCAAATGAGGCGACCACTGAGACATTTCATCGTCCCCTGGAGGCTTCCAGTCCCACAACTTGTCCCCTAGATCCTGCCAGGGCCATACACTGGCCCCTGGAGGCTGCCATTGCCACACACTGGCCCTCGGAGGCCACCAGACCCACACACAGGCCCCTGGAGGCTTCCAGGGACACACAATGGCCCTTGGAGTCTGCCTGGCCCATGAACTTGCCCCTGGAGGAAGGCGAGCAAATGAACTGGCCCCTGGAAGCTGCCAGGCCCATGAACTGATCTCTGGAGGCTTCCAGGCCCACACACCGGCCCCTGGAGGATGCCAGGTCCACATTCTGGCCCCTGGAATTTGACAGGCCCTTCCACTAGTAACTGAAGGATACCTAGCCAACGCATTGGCCCACTGGCCCTTGGAGGCTGCCTGGCCCATGAACTGATTTCTGGAGGCTGCCAGGCTCACACCCTGGCCCCTGGAATTTGCCAGGCCCTCCCACTGGCCACTGGAGGCTGCCCACCCAATGGACTGGACCTTGGAGGCTGCCAGTCCCATGCACTGGAACTTGGAGGCTGCCATACCAACATACATGCCCCTGGAGTCTGCCAGACACACACATGGGTCCATTGAAACAGCCAGGTACACCAACTTGCCCCTGGAGGCTGCTTGGCCTACGCTGTGGTCCTGGAGGCTAAAAGGCCCACAAACTTGCCCCTGGCGGCTGTCAGGCACACTCATGAACCCCTGGAGGTAGCCAGGCCCACACAAGGGCCCCTAGAGGCTGCAAAGCACCCCCATTGGTTCCTGGTAGCTGCCAGGCCAATGCACCCACAAACTTGCCTTTGTAGGTCTTCAAGCCACCTACTGGCCCCTGGAGGCTAATCAGCCAACGCACTGGCCTCAGGAGGCTACAAGGCCCACCCACTGGCGCCTGGAAGCATGAAATGGCCACTGGAGGCTGAAAAGCCCTCAAACTGGCCCGTGGATATTTCCAAGTCTACCAACTGGCCCTTGGAGGATTCACAGAAAACGCAGTGGCCCCGGGAGACTGACAGGCCCAGCCACTGACCCAGGAGGCTGCCCATCCAACACACTTGACCCTGGAGGCTGCCCATCAAGTACACTTGCCCCTGGATGCAGCCAGACCAATCCACTGGTGCATGGAAGCTGCTAGGCCAACGCACTGGCCCCGGGAGGCTTGCAGGCCCACCCACTGACCCCGGGAGGCTGTCCAGCCAACACGATGGCCCTCTGGAGGCTGCCCAGCCAATTCCTGACCCCTGAGGTTGCCAGGCCCACCCACTGACCCCGGCAGGCTGCCCATCCAACACACTGTACCCTGGAGGCTGCCCATCAAGCACCCTGGCCCCTGGATGCAGCCAGGCCCATCCACTGGTCCATGGAGGCTGCCAGGCCAATGCACTGGCCCATGGAGACTTCCAGTCCCACACAGTGGCCCTTGGAGACTACCAGGCCCACATACAGGCCCCTGGAGGCTGCCGGGACAACATACTGTTCCCTTGAGGCTGCCAGGTTCACACAATGACCTCTGGAGGCTTCTGGGTCCACTCAATAAACCTTAGAGGCTGTTAGGCCCTCACACTGGCCCTTGAAGGCTGCCGGGCCCACTCAATGTACCTTGGAGGCTGTCAGGCCCTCACACTGGCCCCTGGAGGTTGGCAGGCTCACACAATCGCCCCTGGAGGCTTCCAGGCCCACTCAATAGACTGTGTAGGATTTTGGGCCCTCACACTGGCTCCTGGAAGCTTCCAGGCCCACACAGTGGCCCCTGAAGGCTGCTGGGCCCACTCATTGGACCCTGGAGGCTGCCAGGCATTGACCCATGCTCCTGAAAGGTTCCAGGACAACAGCCTGGCCTTTGGAGGCTGTGCGGCCCACACACTTTCCCATGGAGGCTGCCAAGCCCCCATACAGGCACCTGGAGACTGACATGGCAACACAAAACCCACAAGCAACACACAACCTGAAGGCTGCCTGGCCCACTAACTGGCCCCTGGAAGCAGCCCAGCAAATTAACTGGCCCCTGTATGCTGCGTGGCCCACACCCTGGCCCCTGGATACTGTAAGGCCCACCAACTGGCCCCTGGAGGCAGTCAGGTGCACTCAAGGTCCCCGGGAGGCAGTCAGGTCTACACAAGTGCCCCTGAATGCTGCCAGGACACACCCTGGCCCTTGGAATCTGCAAGGACCTCCCACTGGCCCAGCCAACGCATGTGTCCCTGGATGCTTCCAGACACACACACGGGCCTCTGGAGACAGCCAGTCACACCCACTGGCCCGTGGAGGCTGCCAGGCCAAAGCACTGGCCCCTTGAGGCTGGCAGGCACACCCAATGAACCCGGGAGGCTGCCCTGCCAACACACTAGCCCTTGGAGCCTGCTCAGCCAATGCACTGGCCTCTGGAAGCTGCAAGGCCCACCCACTGAACCGGGGAGGCCTCCCAGCTATCGCACAGGCCCCTGAGGCTTCCTAGAAAACACACTGGGCCTGGGAGGCTGCCAGGCCCACACCTTGGCCCCTGGTGGCTGTCAGAGCCACACACGGGCCCCTGGAGGCTGCCAGGGCCACACCATGTCCCCTGGAGGCTGCCAGACCCACACCCTAGACCCCTGGAATTTGCCAGGCTTTCCCATTGGTCCCTGAAGGCTGCCCAGCCAATGCACTGGACTTTGAGGCTGCCAGTCCCATGCACTGGCACTTGGAGGCTGCGAGACCAACACATGTGCCCCTGGAGCCTGCCAGACACACACACGGGACCCTGGAGGTAGACACGCACACCCACTAGCCCTTGGAGGCTGCTAGGTTCACGCACTGCGCTCTGGTGACTGTAAGGCCAACAAACTTGCCCCTGGAGGCTGTCCGGCGCACTCAAGGGCCCCTGGAGGCTTCCCAGCCACGCACTGGCCCCTGGAGGCAGACAAGGAAAGCACTGGCCTCTGGAGGCTGCCTGGCCTATGCACTAGCCCCTGGAGTCTGCCAAACCCATGAACTCACCCCTGGAGGCTGTCCAGCCAATGCACTGGGCCCTGGAGGCAGATAAGCAAAACACTGGCCCCTGGAGGCTGTCCGACCCATGCACTGGCCCCTGGAGGATACAAGGCAAACATGCCCTTGCAGGCAGCCAGGCCCACACACTGGCCCCTGGAGTCTACCAGACCGATGAACTCGCCCCCAGAGGCTATCAAGCCCACACACAGGCCTCTGGAGGCTGTTGAGCTAACAAACTTTTCCTTTGAGGCTCCCAGGCTCAAACAATGGACCCTGGAGGCTGCTGGGCCCTCACATTCACCCTTGGAGGCTTCCAGGCCCACACAGTGGCCATTGGAGGCTGCAGGGCCCACTCCATAAATATGGAGGCTGGCGGGCCCTCATATTGGCCCTAGAAGGCAAACAGGCTCACACAATATCCCCTGGATGCTTCCGGGCCCACTAACTGGACCCTGGAGGCTGCGGGGCCCTCACACTGGCCCCTGGAGGCTGCCAGACACACACACACGCACCCTTGGAAGCAGCGAGGTATGCCCACTTGCACGTGGAGGCTGACAGGCCCACGCTCTGGCCCTGGATGCTGTAAGGCCCACAAACTTGCCCCTGGTGGCTGTCGGGCACAATCAAGGGCCCCTGGAGGCAGCCAGGCCCACACAAGTGTCCTTGAAGGCTGCAAAGCACACTCACTGGTTCCTGGAGGCTTTAAAGCCCATGCACTGCACTATAAAGCCCACAAACTTGCCCCTAGAGGCTGTCAAGCCCTCTCACTGGTTCCTTGAGGCTGCCCAGCCAACGCACTGGCCTTGGGATGCTGCCATGCCCACCCACTGGCCCCTGGAAGCTTTCAGGCCCATGAAATAGCCACTGGGGGCTGACATCCCTCACCCTTGCCCCTGGAAGTTTCTGGGTGAACACCTTGGCCCCTGGAGGCTGTGGGGCTCATACACTGGCTCCTGGAGGATTTCCGGCCCACACACAGGCAGCTGGAGGCTGCCAGGGCCACACCTTGGCCCCTGGAGGCTGCCAGGCCCAGGAACTGGCCCCTAGAGGCAGCCCAGGAATGAACTGGCCCCTGGAGAAATTCGGGCAAATGAAGTCTGAAGGCCCCTGGAGGCTGCCAGGCCCACAAACTCTCCCATAGAAGCTGCCAGACCTAAACATGGGCCCCTGGAGGCTGCCAGGCCCACACCCTGGCCCCTGCAATCTTCCAGGCCCTCCCACTGACCCCTGGAGGTTGCCCACCTAACGCACTGGACCTTGGAGGCTGCCAGCCCCATGCACTGGCACTTGGAGGCTGCCATACCAACATACATGCCCCTGGAGGCTGCCAGACACACACGGGCCCCTGGAGGCAGACAGGCATCTCCACTTGCCACTGGAGGCTGCCAGGCAACACACTGGGCCCTGGAGACTGTAATGCCCACAAACTTGCCCTTTCAGGCTATCTGGCACACTCAAGGGCCTCGGGAGTCAGCTAGGCCCACACAAGGGCCCCTGGAGGCTGCAAAGCACACCCACTGGTTCCTGGAGGCTTCCAAGCCCATGCACTGGGCTTTCGTGGCTGTAAAGCCCACAAACTTGCCCCTGGAAGTCGTCAGGCCCACTCACTATCCCCTGGAGGCTGCCCAGCCAACGCACTGGCCTCGGGACGCTGCCAAGCATACCCACTGGCCCCTGGAAACTTTCAGGCCCATGAACTGGCCACTGGAGGCTGGCAGGTTTCCAAGTCCTCCACTGGCCCTTGTAGCATTTCCAGCAAATGACCTGGCTCCTAGAGGCTGCCAGGCCCACCCACTGGCCCTTGGAGGATTCCCAGTAAACGCAGTGACCCCGGGAGACTGACAGACCCAGCCACTGACCCGGGAAGCTGCCTAGATAATGCACAGGCCCCTGGAGGCAGCCAGGCCCTTCCACTGGCCAACGGAGGCAGCCAGGCCCACCCACTGGACCATTCAGGCTGCTAGGCCAACGCACGGACCCCAGGAGGCTGCCCAGCCAACCTACTGGCCCCTAGACATTGCCCAGCTATCGCACGGGTCCCTGGAGGCTTCCCAGCAAACACACTGGCCCCAGAAGGCTAACCGGCCCACACCTTGTCCCCTAGAGGCTGCCAGGCCCACACATGGATTCTTGAAGGCAGCCAGGTCCACACACTGGCTCCTGGAGGCTCCTAGGGTCACATACTGCCCCTGGAGGCTTCCAGGAGAATACAGTGGACACTGAAGGCTGCCAGGCCCACTCACTGAATCCTGAAGGCTGCCATGCCCTCACCCATGCCCCTGGAAGGTTCCAGGCCAACACCCTAGCCACTGGAGGCTATGTGGCCCATACACATGGGCCCCTGGAGGCAGACAGGAATCTCCACTTGCCCCTGGTGGATATTCGGCACACTCAAGGACCCCGGCAGGCAGTCAGGCCCACAAAAGGAGCCCCTGGAGGTTGCACAGCACACCCACTGGCCCCTGGAGGATACCAGTCCCATGCACTGGGCCCTGGAGCCTGTAAGGCCCACACACTGGCCCATGGAGGCTGCCCAGCCAATGCATTGGCCCCTGAAAGCAGACAAGCAAAATACTAGTGCCTGGAGGCAGCCCGGCCCATGCACTAGCCCCTGGTGCCTACTAGACCCTTGAACTCACGGCTCGAGGCTGTCCAGCCAATGAATTGGCCCCTGGAGCAGATAAACAAAACACTGGCCCCTGGAGGCTTTCCGACCCACGCACTGGCCCCTGGAGGATGCAAGGCCAACAAACATGCCCTTGGAGGCTGCCAGGCCTACCCACTGGCCCCTGGAGCCTACCAGATGCATGAACTTGCCCCCAGAGGCTACCGGGCCCAAACACAGGCCTCTGGAACCTACCAGGCTGACAGACTGTTCCCTTGAGGCTGCTAGGCTCATACAATGGCTCCTGAAGGCTGCCAGGCCCACACTTAGGTTCATGGAGTCTGCCAGACCCACACCCTAGCCCCTGGAATCTGCTAGGCCCTTCCACTATAAACTGGAGGCTGCCATGCACTGGCACTTGGAGGCTACCATACCAATATACGTACATGCCCCAGGAGGCTGCTACTCACTGAACCTGGGAGACTGCTGGGCCCTCACACTGGCCCCTGGAGGTGAACATGCTCACACAATGGCCCTGGAAACTTCAAGGCCCACTCAATGAACTGTGTAAGATTCTGGGCCGTCATACTGGCCCCTGGAGGCTTCCAAACCACATAGTGACCCCTGGAGGCTGCCGGGCCCACTCACTGAACCCTGGAGACGGCCAGGCCTTCACCCATGCCCCTCAAAGGTTCCTTGCCAACACCCTGGCCCCTGGAGGCTGTGCGGCCCACACACTGGCCCCTGGAGGCTGTGAAGCCCAGGCACATGCACCTGGGGGCTGACAGGGCCACACACTGGCCATTGGAGACTGCCCGGCCCACAAACTGAATCCTGGAGGCAGCCCAGCAAATGAACTGGCCCCTGGAAGTAGGCAAGCAAATGAACTGGCCCATGGATGCTGCCAGGCCCACACTCGGGTTCCTGGAGGCTGTCAGGCCTACATCCTGGCCCCAGGAGACTGTAAGACACACACACCTGCCCCTGGAGGCTGTCAGGCACAGTCACAGTTCCAGGGAGGCAGCCAGGCCCACAGAAAAGCTCCTGGAGGCTGCCAGGCCCACACTCGGGTTCCTGAAGGCTGCCAGGCCCACCCAATGGCAACTGGAATCTGCCGGGCCCTGACTCTGGCCCCTGGAGGCTGCAAGACCAACACATGTGCCCCTGGATGCTGCCAGACACACACAGGCCCCTGGAGGCAGCCAGGCACACCCACTGGCCCATGGAGGCTGCCCAGCCAACACACAGGCCTCTGGAGGCTGCCTGGCCCACGAACTGGCTCCTGGAGGCAGCCTAGCAAATCAACTGGCCCTGGAGGCAGGCGAGCAAATGATCTGGCCCATTGATGCTGCCAGGCCCACACTCAGCTTCCTGGAGGCTGTCAGGCCCACAAACGTGCCCCTGAAGGCTGTCAGGTGCCCTCAAGGTTCCTTGGAGGCAGCCAGGCACACACAAGGGCTCCTGAAGGCTTCCAGGCCCACATTTGGGTTCATGGAGTCTGCCATCCCTCCCACTGACCCCTGTAGGCTGCCAGACCAATACATGTGCCCCTGGAGGCTGTCCGACCCATGCACTGGCCCCTGGAGGATACAAGGCAAACAAACATGCCCTTGGAGGCAGCCAGGCCCACCCACTGGCCCCTGGAGCCTACCATGAAGTATGAACTCACCCCCAGAGGCTACCATGCCCACACATAGGCCTCTGGAGGCTACCAGGCCAACAGACTGTTCCCTTGAGGCTGCTAGGCTCATATAATGGCCACTGAAGGCTGCTGGGCCCACACTCAGATTCCTGTAGTCTGCCAGACCCACAGCCTGGCCCCTGGAATCTGCTAGGCCCTCACACTATAAACTGGAGGCTGCCCACCCAACGCACTGGACCTTGGAGGCTGCCAGTCCCATGCACTGGCACTTAGAGGCTGCCAGGCCAACATACATGCCCCTGGAAACTGCTGGACACACACATTGGCCCCTGGAAGCACACAGGCACACCTCCACTTGCCCCTGGAAGTTGCCATACCCATGCACTGGGCCCTGGAGACTTTAAGGCCCACAAACTTGGCCCTGGAAGCTATCCGGTGTACTCAAGGGCCCCGGGAGGCAGCCAGGCCCACAAAAGGACCCCTGGAGGCTGCACAGCACACTCACTGGCCCCTGGAGTATGCCAGTCCCATGCACTGGGCCCTGGAGCCTGTAAGGCCCACACACTGGCCCATAGAGGCTGCCCAGCCAACGCACTGGCCCCTGGAGGCAGACAAGCAAAACACTAGCGCCTGGAGGCTGCATGGCCCATGCACTAGCACCTGGAGCCTACCAGACCCATGAACTCACCCCTGGAGGCTGTCCAGACAACGCATTGGCCCCTGGAGCAGATAAACAAAACACTGGCCCCTGGAGGCTTTTCGACCCACGCACTGGCCCCTGGAGGATACAAGGCCAAAAAATATGCCCTTGGAGGCTGCTAGGCCTACCCACTGGCCCCTGGAGCCTACCAGACGCATGAACTTGCGCCCTCACCCATGCCTCTGAAAGGTTCCAGGCCAACACTCAGCTCCCTGGAGGCTGTGTGGCCCACACACTGGACCCTGGAGGCTGTCAAGCTCACGCACAGGCACCTGGAGACTGACAGGGCCACACACTGGCCACTGGAGGCAGCCCAGCAAATGAACTGGCCCCTGGAGGTAGGTGAGCAAATTAACTGGCCCATGGATGCTGCCAGGTCCACACTCGGATTCCTGGAGGCTGTCAGGCCCACACCCTGGCCCTTGGAGACTGTAAGACACACAAACATGCCCCTGGAGGCTGTCAGGCACACTCAAGGTTCCTGGGAGGCAGCCAGGCCCACACAAGGGCTCCTGGAGGCTGCCAGGTCCACACTCGGGTTCTTAAAGGCTTCCAGGCCCACCCAATGGCAACTGGAATCTGCCGGGCACTGACACTGACCCTTAGAGGCTGCAAGACCAACACATGTGCTCCTGGATGCTGCCAAACACACACAAGCCCCTGGAGGCAGCCAGGCACACCCACTGGCCCTTGGAGGCTGCCAGGCAAACACACTGGCCTCTTGAGGCTGGCAGGTACACCCAATGACCCACGGAGGCTGCCCAGCCAACACACTAGCCCTTGAAGCCTGCTCAGCCAATGCACTGGCCTCTGGAAGCTGCCAGGCCCACCCACTAACCCGGGGAGGCTTTGCAGCTATCGCACAGACCCCTGGAGGCTTCCTAGCAAACACACTGGGCCTGGGAGGCTGTCAGGCCCACACCTTGGCCCCTGGTGGCTGTCAGGGCCACACACAGGCCCTTGGAGCCTGCTCAGCCAATGCACTGGCCTCTGGAAGCTGCCAGGCCCACCCACTGACCTGGGGAGGCTTCCCAGGTATCGCACAGAGCCCTGGAGGCTTCCTAGCAAACACACTGGGCCTGGGAGGCTGCCAGGCCCACACCATGTCCCCTGGAGGCTGCCAGACCCACACCCTGCCCCTGGAATTTGCCAGGCTTTCCCACTGGCCCCTGGAGGCTGCCCAGCTAATGCACTGGCACTTGGAGGCTGCCAGACCAACACACGTGCCCCTGGAGCCTGCCAGACACACACACGGGACCTTGGAGGTAGACAGGCACACCCACTTGCCCCTGGAGGCTGCTAGGTCCATGCACTGCGCCCTGGTGACTGTAAGACCCACAAACTTGCCCTAGAGACTGTCCGGCGCACTCAAGGGCCCCTGGAGGCTTCCCAGCCAACGCACTGGAACCTGGAGGCAGACAAGCAAAGCACTGGCCTGTTGAGGCTGCCCGGCCAATGCACTAGCCCCTGGAGTCTGCCAGACCCATGAACTCACCCCTGGAGGCTGTCCAGCCAATGCACTGGGCCCTGGAAGCAGATAAGCAAAACACTGGCCCCTGGAGGCTTTCCGACCCATGCACTGGCCTCTGGAGGATAGAAGGCCCATAAACATGCCCTTGGAGGCAGCCAGGCCCACCCACTGGCCCCTGGAGCCTACCAGACCAATGAACTCTACCCCAGAGGCTACCAAACCCACACACAGGCCCCTGGAGGCTGCTGAGCCAACAAACTTTTCCTTTGAGGCTCCCAGGCTTATACAATGGACCCTGGAGGCTGCTGGGCCCTCACATTCACCCTTGGAGGCTTCCAGGCCCACACAGTGGCCATTGGAGGCTGCAGGGCCCACTCCATAAACCATGGAAGCTGGCGGGCCCTCATATTGGCCCTGGAATGCTAACAGACTCACACAATATCCCCTGGAGGCTGTCAGGCCCTCACACTGGCCCCTGGAGGCTGCCAGACACACACACGCACCCTTGGAAGCAGTGAGGTATGCCCACTTGCCCGTGGAGGCTGCCAGGCCCACGCTCTGGCCCTGGATGCTGACAGGCTCACAAACTTGCCCCTGGAGGCTTTCAGGCACACTCAAGGGTTCCTGGAGGCAGCCAGGCCCACACAAGTGCCCCTGAAGGCTGCAAAGCACACCCACTGGTTCCTGGAGGCTTTAAAGCCCATGCACTGGGCCCTGGAGGCTATAAAGCCCACAACTACCCCTGGAGGCTGTCAAGCCCTCTCACTGGTTCCTTGAGGCTGCCTAGCCAACGCACTGGCCTCGGGATGCTGCCATGCCCACCCTTTGGCCCCTGGACGCTTTCAGGCCCATGAAATGGCCACTGGAGGCTGCCATGCCCTCACCCTTGCCCCTAGAAGTTTCTGGGCGAACACCTTGGCCCCTGGAGGCTTTGGGGCTCATACACTGGCTCCTGGAGGCTGTCAAGCCCAAACACAGGCAGTTGAAGGCTGCCAGGGCCACACCTGGACCCCTGGAGACTGTCACGCCCAGGAACTGGCCCCTAGAGGCAGCCCAGGAATGAACTGGCCCCTGGAGAAATTCGGGCAAATGAAGTCTGAAGGCCCCTGAAGGCTGCCAGGCCCACAAACTCTCCCATACAGGCTGCCAGACCTAAACATGGGCCCCTGGAGGCTGCCAGGCCCACACCCTTCCCCCTGCAATCTTCCAAACCCTCCCACTGGCCCCTGGAGGTTGCCCACCTAACGCACTGAACCTTGGAGGCTGTCAGCCCCATGCACTGGCACTTAGAGGCTGCCATACCAACATACATGCCTCTGGAGGCTGCCAGACACACACTGGCCCCTGGAGGCAGACAGACATCTCCACTTGCCCCTGGAAGCTGCCAGGCCAACACAATGGGCCCTGGAGACTGTAATGCCCACAAACTTGCCCGTTGAGGCTATCTGGCAAACTCAAGGGCTTCGGGAGGCAGCCAGGCCAACACAAGGGCCCCTGGAGGCTGCAAAGCATACCCACTGGTTCCTGGAGGCTTCCAAGCCCATGCACTGGGCTCACACAATGGTCCTGGAGGCCTCAAGGCCCATTCAATAGACTGTGTAAGATTCTGGGCCCTCATACTGGCCCCTGGAGGCTTCCAAACCACACAGTGGACCCTGGAGGCTGCCGGGCCCACTCACTGAACCCTGGTGACGGCCAGGCCTTCACCCATGCCCCTCAAAGGTTCCTGGCAAACACCCTGGCTCCTGGAGGCTGTGCGGCCCACACTGGCCCCTGGAGGCTGTGAAGCCCACGCACAGGCACCTAGAGGCTGACAGGGCCACAAACTGGCCACTGGAGACTGCCCAGCCCACAAACTGAATCCTGGAAGCAGCCCAGCAAATGAACTGGCCCCTGGAGGTAGACAAGCAAATGAACTGGCCCATGGATGCTGCCAGGCCCACACTTGGGTTCCTGGAGGCTGTCAGGCCCACATCTTGGCCCCAGGAGACTGTAAGACACACAAACCCCCGGAGGCTGTCAGGCATACTCAAGATTCCTGGAAGGCAGCCAGGCCAACACAATGGCTCCTGGAGGCTGCCAGGCCCACACTCGGATTCCTGATGGCTGCCAGGCCCACCCAATGGCAACTGGAATCGGCCGGGCCCTGACTCTGGCCCCTGGAGGCTGCAAGTCCAACACATGTGCCCCTGGATGCTGTCAGACACACACAGGCCCCTGGATACTGCCAGACAGACACAGGCCCCTGGAGGCAGCCAGGCACACCCACTGGCCCATGGAGGCTGCCCAGCCAACACAAAGGCCTCTGGAGGCTGCCTGGCCCACGAACTGGCTCCTGGAGGCAGCCTAGCAAATCAACTGGCCCCTGGAGGCAGGTGAGCAAATGATCTGGCCCATAGATGCTGCCAGGCCCACACTCAGCTTTCTGGAGGCTGTCAGGCCCATACTCTGGCCCCTGGAAACTGTAAGGCCCACGAACATGCCCCTGAAAGCTGTCAGGTGCATTCAAGGTTCCTGGGAGGCAGACAGGCCCACACAAGGGCTCCTGGAGGCTGCCAGGCCCACATTTGGGTTCATGGAGTCTGCCAGGCCCTCCCACTGACCCCTGGAGGCTGCCAGACCAATACATGTGCCCCTGGAGGCAGCCCAGCCAATGCACTTTCTCCTGGAGGATACAAGACCAACAATCATGCCCTTGAAGGTAGCCAGGCCCACCCACAGGCCCCTGGAGCCTACCAGACGCATGAACTCACCCCCAGAGGCTACCGTGCCCACACACAGGCCTCTGGAGGCTACCAGTCTGACAGACTGTTCCCTTGAGGCTGCTAGGCTCAAACAATGGCCTCTGAAGGCTGCTAGGCCCAAACTCAGGTTTCTGGAGTCTGCCAGACCCACAGCCTGGCTCCTGGAATCTGCTAGGCCCTCACACTATAAACTGGAGGCTGCCCACCCAACGCACTGGACCTTGGAGGCTGTCAGTCCCATGCACTGGCCCTTGGAGGCTTCCAGTCCCATGCACTTGCACTTAGAGCCTGCCAGGCCACCATACATGCCCCTGGAGACTACCGGACACACACAGGCCCCTGCAAGCACACAGGCACCTCCACTTGCCCCTGGAGGCTGCCAGACCCACGCACTGGGTCCTGGAGACTTTAAGGCCCACAAACTTTCCCCTGGGGGCTATCCTGCCCCTGAGGGCTATCCGGTGCACTCAAGGGCCCCGGGAGGCAGCCAGGCCCACAAAAGGACCCCTGGAGGCTGTACAGCATACCCACTGACCCCTGGAGGATGCCAGTCCCATGCACTGGGCCCTCGAGCCTGTAAGGCCCACACACTGGTCCCTGGAGGCTGCATATCCAACGCACTGGACCCTGGAGGCAGACAAGCAAAACGCTAGCGGCTGAAGGCTGCCTGGCCCATGCACTAGCCCCTGGAGCCTACCAGACACATGAACTCACCCCTGGAGGCTGTTCAGCCAATGCACTGGCTCTTGGATGCAGACAAGCAAAACACTGACCCCTGGAGGCTGTCAGGCAGTCTCAAGGGTTCCTGGAGGCAGCCAGGCTCACACAAGTGCCCCTGAAAGCTGCAAAGCACACCCACTGATTCCTGGAGGCTTTAAAGCCCATGCACTGGGCCCTGGAAGCTATAAAGCCCACAAACTACCCCTGGAGGCTGTCAAGTCCTCTCACTGGTTCCTTGAAGCTGCCTAGCCAACGCACTGGCCTCGGGATGCTGCCATGCCCACCCACTGGCCCCTGGACGCTTTCAGGCCCATGAAATGGCCACTGAAGGCTGCCATGCCCTCACCCTTGCCCCTAGAAGTTTCTGGGTGAACACCTTGGCCCCTGGAGGCTTTGGGGCTCATACACTGGCTCCTGGAGGCTGTCAACCCACACACAGGCAGTTGAAGGCTGCCAGGGCCACACCTGGACCCCTGGAGACTGTCACGCCCAGGAACTGGCCCCTAGAGGCAGCCCAGGAATGAACTGGCCCCTGGAGAAATTCGGGCAAATGAAGTCTGAAGGCTGCCAGGCCCACAAACTCTCCCATAGAGGCTGCCAGACCTAAACATGGGTCCCTGGAGGCTGCGAGGCCCACACCCTGGCCCCTGCAATCTTCCAGGCCCTCCCACTGGCCCCTGGAGGTTGCCCACCTAACGCACTGGACTTTGGAGGCTGCCAGCCCCATGCACTGGCACTTAGAGGCTGCCATACCAACATACATGCCTCTGGAGGCTGCCAGGCACACACGGGCCCCTGGAGGCAGACAGACATCTCCACTTGCCCCTGGAAGCTGCCAGGCCAACACACTGGGCCCTGGAGACTGTAATGCCCACAAACTTGCCCGTTGAGGCTATCTGGCAAACTCAAGGGCTTCGGGAGGCAGCCAGGCCAACACAAGGGCCCCTGGAGGCTGCAAAGCACACCCACTGGTTCCTGGAGGCTTCCAAGCCCATGCACTGGCCTCACACAATGGCCCTGGAGGCCTCAAGGCCCACTCAATGGACTGTGTAAGATTCTGGACCCTCATACTGGCCCCTGGAGGCTTCCAAACCACACAGTGGACCCTGGAGGCTGCCGGGCCCACTCACTGAACCCTGGAGACGGCCAGGCCTTCACCCATGCCCCTCAAAAGTTCCTGGCAAACACCCTGGCCCCTGGAGGCTGTGCGGCCCACACTGGCCCCTGGAGGCTGTGAAGCCCACGCACAGGCACCTAGAGGCTGACAGGGGCACACACTGGCCACTGGAGACTGCCCGACCCACAAACTGAATCCTGGAGGTAGCCCAGCAAATTAACTGGCCCCTGGAGGTAGACAAGCAAATGAACTGGCCCATTGATGCTGCCAGGCCCACACTTGGGTTCCTGGAGGCTGTCAGGCCCACATCCTGGCCCCAGGAGACTGTAAGACACACAAACCCCCGGAGGCTGTCAGGCATACTCAAGATTCCTGGGAGGCAGCCAGGCCCACACAAGGGCTCCTGGAGGCTGCCAGGCCCACACTCAGGTTCCTGAAGGCTGCCAGGCCCACCCAATGGCAACTGGAATCTGCCGGGCCCTGACTCTGGCCCCTGGAGGCTGCAAGTCCAACACATGTGCCCCTGGATGCTGTCAGACACACACAGGCCCCTGGATACTGCCAGACACACACAGGCCCCTGGAGGCAGCCAGGCACACCTACTGGCCCATGAAGGCTACCCAGCCAACACACAGGCCTCTGGAGGCTGCCTGGCCCTAGAACTGGCTCCTGGAGGCAGCCTATCAAATCAACTGGCCCCTGGAGGCAGGTGAGCAAATGATCTGGCCCATAGATGCTGCCAGGCCCACACTCAGCTTTCTGGAGGCTGTCAGGCCCATACTCTGGCCCCTGGAAACTGTAAGGCCCACGAACATGCCCCTGAAGGCTGTCAGGCGCACTCAAGGTTCCTGGGAGGCAGCCAGGCCCACACAAGGGCTCCTGGAGGCTACCAGGCCCACATTTGGGTTCATGGAGTCTGCTAGGCCGTCCCACTAACCCCTGGAGGCAGCCCAGCCAATGCACTTGCTCCTGGAGGCAGACAAGCAAAACACTACTGGCTGAAGGCTGCCTGGTCCATGCACTAGACCCTGGAGCCTACCAGACACATGAACTCACCCCTGGAGGCTGTCAAGACAATGCACTGGCCCCTGGAGGCAGGAAAGCAAAACACTGGCCCCTGGAGGCTGTACGACCAATGCACTGGCCCCTGGAGGATAGAAGACCAACAATTATGCCCTTGGAGGTAGCCAGGCCCACCCACAGGCCCCTGGATCCTACCAGATGCATGAACTCACCCCCAGAGGCTACCGTGCCCACACACAGGCCTCTGGAGGCTACCAGTCTGACAGACTGTTCCCTTGAGGCTGCTAGGCTCAAACAATGGCCTCTGAAGGCTGCTAGGCCCAAACTCAGGTTTCTGGAGTCTGCCAGACCTACAGCCTGGCCCCTGGAATCTGCTAGGCCCTCACACTATAAACTGGAGGCTGCCCACCCAACGCACTGGACCTTGGAGGCTGTCAGTCCCATGCACTGGCCCTTGGAGGCGTCCAGTCCCATGCACTTGCACTTAGAGCCTGCCAGGCCACCATACATGCCCCTGGAGACTACCGGACAAACACAGGCCCCTGCAAGCACACAGGCACCTCCACCTGCCCCTGGAGGCTGCCAGACCCACGCACTGGGCCCTGGAGACTTAAAGGCCCACAAACTTGCCCCTGGGGGCTATCCTGCCCCTGAGGGATATCCGGTGCACTCAAGGGCCCCGGGAGGCAGCCAGGCCCACAAAAGGACCCCTGGAGGCTGTACAGCATACCCACTGACCCCTGGAGGATGCCAGTCCCATGCACTGGGCCCTCGAGCCTGTAAGGCCCACACACTGGTCCCTGGAGGCTGCACATCCAACGCACTGGACCCTGGAGGCAGACAAACAAAACGCTAGCGGCTGAAGGCTGCCTGGCCCATGCACTAGCCCCTGGAGCCTACCAGACACATGAACTCAGCCCTGGAGGCTGTTCAGCCAATGCACTGGCTCTTAGAGGCAGACAAGCAAAACACTGGCCCCTGGAGGCTGTCCAACCCATGCACTGTCCCCTGGTAGGGACACAAGGCCATTAAACATGCCCTTGGAGGCTGACAGGTCCACCCACAGGCCTCTGGAGCCTTCCAGACTTATGAACTCTGCCCCAGAGGCTACTTTGCCAACACACAGGCCTGTGGAGGCTGCCAGGCCAACAGGCTGTTCCCTTGAGGCTGCTTGGCTCAAACAATGGCCCCTGAAGGCTGCCAGGCCCACACTCAAGCTCCTGGAGTCTACCAGACCCACACCCTGGCCCCTGGAATCTTCTAGGCCCTTCCACTATAAACTGAAAGCTGCTCACCCAATGCACTGGACCTTAAAGGCTGCCAGTTCCAAGTACTGGCACTTGGTGGCGGCCATACCAACATACATGCACCTTGAAGATGCCAGACCCACTCAATGGACCTTGGAGGCTGTCAGGCCCACAACCTGGCCCCTGCAATCTGCCAGGCCCTCCCACTGACCCCCGGAGGTTGCTCACCTAACGCACTGGACCTTGGAGGCTGCCAGTCCCATGTACTGGCACTTGGAGGCTGCCATACCAACATACATGCCCCTGGAGGCTGCCAGACACACACACACGGGCTGCTGGAGGCAGACAGGCATCTCCACTTGCCCCTGGAGGCTGCCAGGCAACACACTGGGCCCTGGAGACTGTAATGCCCACAAACTTGCCCCTTCAGGCTATCTGGCACACTCAAGGGCCTCGGGAGGCAACCAGGCCCACACAAGGGCCCCTGGAGGCTGCATAGCACACCCACAGGTTCCTGGAGGCTTCCAAGCCCATGCACTGGGCCATGGTGGCTGTAAAGCCAACAAACTTGCCCCTGGAAGCCATCAGGCCAACTCACTGGCCCCTGGAGGCTGCCCAGCCAACGCACTGGCCTCGGGATGCTGCCAAGCCTACCCACTGGCCCCTGGAAACTTTCAGACCCATGAACTGGCCACTGGAGGCTGGCAGGTTTCCAAGTCCTCCACTGGCCCTTGGAGCATTTCCAGCAAATGACCTGGCTCCTAGAGGCTGCCAGGCCCACCCACTGGCCCTTGGAGGATTCCCAGTAAACGCAGTGACCCCGGGAGACTGAAAGACCCAGCCACTTACCCGGGAAGCTGCCTAGATAATGCACAGGCCCCTGGAGGCAGCCAGGCCAGTCCACTGGCAAATGGAGGCAGCCAGGCCCACCCACTGGACCATTGAGGCTACTAGGCCAACACACTGACCCCAGGAGGCTGCCCAGCCAACCTACTGGCCCCTAGACATTACCCAGCTATGACAGGGGTCCATGGAGGCTTCCCAGCAAACACTGGCCCCAGGAGGCTAACAGGCCCACACCATGGCCTCTAGAGCCTGCCAGGCTCCTACATGGATCCTTGAATTCAGCCAAGTCCACACACTGGTTCCTGGAGGCTTTTAGGGCCACACACTGGCCCCTGGAGACTTCCAAGAGCATACAGTGGACCCTGAAGGCTGCCAGGCCCAGTCACTGGATCCTGGAGGCTGCCATGCCCTCACCCATGCCCCTGGAAGGTTCCAGGCCCCTGGAGGATATCCGGCACACTCTAGGGCCCTGGCAGGCAGCCAGCCCCACAAAAGGACCCCTGGAGGTTGCACAGCAAACCTACTGGCCCCTGGAGGATGCCAGTCCCATGCACTGGGCCCTGGAGCCTGTAAGGCCCACACACTGGCCCATGGAGGCAGTCAAGACAATGCATTGGCCCCTGGAGAAAACAAGCAAAACACTGGCCCCTGGAAGCTTCCCGACCCACGCACTGGCCCCTGGAGGATACAAGGTCAACAAACATGCCCTTGGAGGCTGCCAGGCCTACCCACTGGTCCCTGGAGCCTACAAGACGCATGAACTTGCCCCCAGAGGGTACCGGGCCAAAACACAGGCCTTTGGAACCTATCAGGCCGACAGACTGTTCCCTTGAGGCTGCTAGGCTCATACAATGGCCCCTGAAGTCTGCCAGGCCCACACTCAGGTTCATGTAGTCTGCCAGACCCACACCCTGGCACTTGGAATCTGCTAGGCCCTTCCACTATAAACTGGAGGCTGGCATGCACTGGCACTTGGAGGCTGCCATACCAACATAGATACATGCCCCAGGAGGCTGCTAGGCCCACTCACTTAAACTGGGAGGCTGCTGGGCCCTCATACTGGCCCTTGGAGGTTCCCAGACCCACTCAATGGACCTTGGAGGCTGTCAGGCCCTCACACTGGCCCCTGTAGGTTAACAGGCTCACACAATTTCCCTGGAGGCTTCCAGGCCCACTCAATGGACTGTGTAAGATTCTGGTCCCTCATACTGGCCCATGGAGGCTTCCAAGCCACACAGTGGTCCCTGGAGGCTGCTGGGCCCACTCGCTGGACCATGGAGGCTGCCAGGCCCTCACCCATGCCCCTGAAAGGTTCCAGGCAAACACCCTGGCCCCTGGAAGCTGTGTGGTCTACACACTGGTTCCTAGAGACTGTCAAGCACACGCACAGGTACCTGGAGGCTGAGAGGGCCACATGCTGGCCACTGGAGGCTGCTAGGCCCACAAACTGGCTCCTGGAGGCAACTCAGCAAATGAACTGGCCCCTGGGGGTAAGCGAGCAAATGAACTGGCCCATGGATGCTGCTAGACCCACACTCAGATTCCTGTAGGCTGTGAGGCCCACACTCTGGCCCCTGGAGACTGTAAGACACAAAAACGTGACCCTGGATGCTGTCAGGCACACTCAAGGTTCCTGGGAGGCAGCCATTCCAACACATGTGCCCCTGGATGCTGCCAGACACGCATAGTCCCCTGGAGGTAGCCAGGCACACCCACTGACCCATGGAGGTTGCCAGGCAAACACTCTGGCCCCTTGAACTTGGCAGGCACACCCAATGAGCCAGGAAGGTTGCCCAGCCAAGGCACTGGCCTCTGAAGACTGCCCGGCCCACGAACTGGCTCTTGGAGGCAGCCTAGGAAATCAACTGGCCCCTGGAGGCAGGCAAGCAAATGATCTGGCCCATGGATGCTGCCAGGCCCACACTTGGGTTCCTGGAGGCTGTCAGGCCCACATCCTGGCCCCAGGAGACTGTAAGACACACAAACCCCTGGAGGCAGCCAGGCCCACACAATGGCTCCTGGAGGCTGCCAGGCCCACACTCAGGTTCCTGAAGGCTGCCAGGCCCACCCAATGGCAACTGGAATCTGCCGGGCCCTGACTCTGGCCCCTGGAGGCTGCAAGTCCAACACATGTGCCCCTGGATGCTGTCAGACACACACAGGCCCCTGGATACTGCCAGACACACACAGGTCCCTGGAGGCAGCCAGGCACACCCACTGGCCCATGAAGGCTGCCCAGCCAACACACAGGCCTCTGGAGGCTGCCAGGCCCAAGAACTGGCTCCTGGAGGCAGCCTATCAAATCAACTGGCCCCTGGAGGCAGGTGAGCAAATGATATGGCCCATAGATGCTGCCAGGCCCACACTCAGCTTTCTGGAGGCTGTCAGGCCCATACTCTGGCCCCTGGAAACTGTAAGGCTCACGAACATGCCCCTGAAGGCTGTCAGGCACACTCAAGGTTCCTGGGAGGCAGCCAGGCCCACACAAGGGCTCCTGGAGGCTACCAGGCCCACATTTGGGTTCATGGAGGCTGCCAGGCCCACCCACTGGCCTCTGGAATCTGTCAGGCCCTCCCACTGATCCCTGGAGGCTGCCAGACCAACACATGTGCCCCTGGAGGCTGCACAGCCAATTCACTGGCTCCTGGAGGCAGTCAAGAAAAACACTAGCGGCTGGAGGCTGCCTGGCTCATGCACTAGCCCCTGGAGCCTACCAGACACATGAACTCACATGAACTCACCCCTGGAGGCGGTCCAGCCAATGCACTGGCCCCTGGAGGCAGACATGCTAAACACATGAACTCACCCCCAGAGGCTACCTTGCCCATACACCGGCCTCTGGAGGCTACCAGGCCGACAGACTGTTCCCTTGAGGCTGCCACGCTCATACAGTGGCCCCTGGATTCTGCTAGGCCCTCACACTATAAACTGGAGGCTGCCCACCCAACGCACTGGACCTTGGAGGCTTTTAGTCACATGCAGTGGCCCTTGGATGCTGCCAGTCCCATGCACTGGCCCTTAGAGGCTGACAGGCCAACATGCGTGCCCCTGGAGACTGCTGGACACACACATGGGCCCCTGAAAGCACACAGGCACCTCAACTTGCCTCTGGAGGCTGCCAGACCCACGCACTGGCCCCTGGAGGCAGACAAGCAAAACACTAGCGGCTGGAGGCTGCCTGGCCCATGCACTAGCCCCTGGAGCCTACTAGACCCATTATCTCACACCTAGAGGCTGTTCAGCCAATGCACTGGCCCCTAGAGGCAGACAAACAAAACCCTGGCCCCTGGAGGATTTCCGAACCATGCACTGGCCCCTGGAGGATACAAGGCCAACAAATATGCCCTTTGAGGCTGCCAGACCCATCCACTGGCCCCTGGAGCCTACCAGACGCATGAACTTGCCCCCAGAGGCTACCGCGCCCACACTCAGGCCTCTGGAGCCTACTAGGCCAACAGACTGTTCCCTTCAGGCTGCCAGGCTCATACAATGGCCCTTGAAGGCTGCCAGGCACACACTCAGGTTCCTGGAGTCTTCCAGACCCACAGCCTAGCCCCTGGAATCTGCTAGGCACTACCACTATAAACTGGAGGCTGCCCACCCAACGCACTGGACCTTGGAGGCTGCCAGTCCCATGCACTTGCACTTGGAGGCTGCCATACCAACATATATGCCCCTGAAGGCTGTCAGACACACACATGGGCCCCTGGAGGCTTACAGGCCCACTCAATGGACTGTGTAAGATTCTGGTCCCTCATACTGGCCCATGGAGGCTTCCAAGCCACACAGTGGTCCCTGGAGGCTGCTGGGCCCACTCGCTGGACCATGGAGGCTGCCAGGCCCTCACCCATGCCCCTGAAAGGTTCCAGGCAAACACCCTGGCCCCTGGAAGCTGTGTGGTCCCCACACTGGTTCCTAGAGACTGTGAAGCACACGCACAGGTACCTGGAGGCTGAGAGGGCCACATGCTGGCCACTGAAGGCTGCTAGGCCCACAAACTGGCTCCTGGAGGCAACTCAGCAAATGAACTGGCCCCTGGGGGTAGGCGAGCAAATGAACTGGCCCATGGATGCTGCTAGACCCACACTCAGATTCCTGTAGGCTGTGAGGCCCACACTCTGGCCTCTGGAGACTGCCCGGCCCACGAACTGGCTCTTGGAGGCAGCCTAGGAAATCAACTGTCCCCTGGAGGCAGGCAAGCAAATGATCTGGCCCATGGATGCTGCCAGGCCCACACTTGGGTTCCTGGAGGCTGTCAGGCCCACATCCTGGTCCCAGGAGACTGTAAGACACAAAACCCCCGGAGGCTGTCAGGCATACTCAAGATTCCTGGGAGGCAGCCAGGCCCACACAATGGCTCCTGGAGGCTGCCAGGCCCACACTCAGGTTCCTGAAGGCTGCCAGGCCCACCCAATGGCAACTGGAATCTGCCGGGCCCTGACTCTGGCCCCTGGAGGCTGCAAGTCCAACACATGTGCCCCTGGATGCTGTCAGACACACACAGGCCCCTGGATATTGCCAGACACACACAGGTCCCTGGAGGCAGCCAGGCACACCCACTGGCCCATGAAGGCTGCCCAGCCAACACACAGGCCTCTGGAGGCTGCCAGGTCCAAGAACTGGCTCCTGGAGGCAGCCTATCAAATCAACTGGCCCCTGGAGGCAGGTGAACAAATGATCTGGCCCATAGATGCTGCCAGGCCCACACTCAGCTTTCTGGAGGCTGTCAGGCCCATACTCTGGCCCCTGGAAACTGTAAGGCCCACGAACATGCCCCTGAAGGCTGTCAGGCGCACTCAAGGTTCCTGGGAGGCAGCCAGGCCCACACAAGGGCTCCTGGAGGCTACCAGGCCCACATTTGGGTTCATGGAGGCTGCCAGGCCCACCCACTGGCCTCTGGAATCTGTCAGGCCCTCCCACTGATCCCTGGAGGCTGCCAGACCAACACACGTGCCCCTGGAGGCTGCACAGCCAATTCACTGGCTCCTGGAGGCAGTCAAGAAAAACACTAGCGGCTGGAGGCTGCCTGGCTCATGCACTAGCTCCTGGAGCCTACTAGACACATGAACTCACATGAACTCACCCCTGGAGGCGGTCCAGCCAATGCACTGGCCCCTGGAGGCAGACATGCTAAACACTGGCCCCTGGAGGCTGTCCAACCATGCACTGGCCCCTTGATTATACAAGGCCAACAAACATGCCCTTGGAGGCAGCCAGGCCCACCCACTGATCCCTGGAGGCTGCCAGACCAACACATGTGCCCCTGGAGGCTGCACAGCCAATTCACTGGCTCCTGGAGGCAGTCAAGCAAATCACTAGTGGCTGGAGGCTGCCTGGCTCATGCACTAGCCCCTGGAGTCTACCAGACACATGAACTCACCCCTGGAGGCGGTCCATGCTAAACACTGGCCCCTGGAGGCTGTCCAACCATGCACTGGCCCCTTGATTATACAAGGCCAACAAACATGCCCTTGAAGGCAGCCAGGCCCACCCACAGGCCCCTGGAGCCTACCAGATGCATGAACTCACCCCCAGAGGCTACCTTGCCCATACACAGGCCTCTGGAGGCTACCAGGCCGACAGACTGCTCCCTTGAGGCTGCCACGCTCATACAGTGGCCCCTGGATTCTGCTAGGCCCTTACACTATAAACTGGAGGCTGCCCACCCAACGCACTGGACCTTGGAGGCTTTTAGTCACATGCAGTGGCCCTTGGATGCTGCCAGTCCCATGCACTGGCCCTTAGAGGCTGACAGGCCAACATACGTCCCCCTGAAGACTGCTGGACACACACATGGGCCCCTGAAAGCACACAGGCACCTCAACTTGCCTCTGGAGGCTGCCAGACCCACGCACTGGCCCCTGGAGGCAGACAAGCAAAACACTAGCGGCTGGAGGCTGCCTGGCCCATGCACTAGCCCCTGGAGCCTACTAGACTCATTATCTCACACCTGGAGGCTGTTCAGCCAATGCACTGGCCCCTAGAGGCAGACAAACAAAACCCTGGCCCCTGGAAGATTTCCGACCCATGCACTGGCCCCTGGAGGATACATGGCCAACAAATATGCCCTTTGAGGCTGCCAGGCCCATCCACTGGCCCCTGGAGCCTACCAGACGTATGAACTTGCCCCCAGAGGCTACCGCGCTCACACTCAGGCCTCTGGAGCCTACTAGGCCAACAGACTGTTCCCTTCAGGCTGCCAGGCTCATACAATGGCCCCTGAAGGCTGCCAGGCACACACTCAGGTTCCTGGAGTCTTCCAGACCCACAGCCTAGCCCCTGGAATCTGCTAGGCACTACCACTATAAACTGGAGGCTGCCCACCCAACGCACTGGACCTTGGAGGCTGCCAGTCCCATGCACTTGCACTTGGAGGCTGCCATACCAACATATATGCCCCTGAAGGCTGTCAGACACACACATGGGCCCCTGGAGGCAGCCAGGCTCACCCACTTGCCCTTGGAGGCTGCCAGGCCCATGCACTGGCCCTGGAGGTTGTAAAGGCTACAAACCTGCCCCTAGAGGTTTGTCAGGAGCACTCAAGGGCCCCTGTAGGTTGCCAGGGCCACACAAGGGACCCTGAAGGCTGAAAGCACACCCACTGGTTACTGGAGGCTGCCAGGCCCATACACTGGTCCCCCACAAGCTATAAAGCCCACAAACTTGCCTCTGGAAGACGTCAGGCCCACCCACTGGCCCCTGGAGGCTGGCCAGCCAACGAACTGGCCTCAGGAGGCTGGCCCCTGGAAGCTTTCAGGCCCATGAACTCACCACTGGAGGATGGCAGGTCCACAAACTGGTCTGTTGATGTTCCCAAGTCCACCCACTTGCCCTTGGAGCATTCCCAGCAAATGACTTAACCCCTGGAGGCTAACAGGCCCACCCACTAGCCCTTGGAGGATTTCCAGAAAATGCAGTGGCCCCGACAAAATGACAGCTCTAGCCACTGACCCGGGAGGCTGTCCACCCAACGCACTGGACCCTGTAGGCTGTTCACCTAATGTAGGGGCCTCAGGAGGCTTCCCATCAAGCACACTGGCCACTGGATGCAGCTAGGCCCACCCACTGGTCCATGGAGGCTGCCAGACAAACGCACTGGCCCCTGGAGGCTGACGGGCCCACTCATTGACCCCGAGAGGATGCCCAGCCAACACACTGGCCTCTGGAGGCTGCCAAGTCCACATACTGGCCCTTGGAGGCTTCCAGACCCACACCCTAGCCCTTGGATCCTTTCAGGGCCACACAGTTGCCTCTGAAGACTGCAAGGGCCACACACTGGCCCTTGGAGGCTACTAGGCCCACACACAGGCCTCTGGACACTGCCGGCTCGACATACTGTTCCCTTGAGGCTGCCAGGCTTAATGGCCCCTGGAGGCTTCTGGGCCCACTCACTGAACCTTGGAGGCTGCTGGGCCCTTACACTGGCCCTTAAAGGCTGCCGGACCCACATATTGTGCCTTGGAGGCTGTCGGGCCCTCACACTGGCCCCTGGAGGTTGACAGGCTCACATAATGGCCCTGGAGGCTTCCAGGCCCAAACAGTGACCCCTGGAGGCTGCCCGGCCCACTCACTGAACCCTGGAGACTGCCAGGCCTTCACCCATGCCCCTCAAAAGTTCCTGGCCAACACCCTTGCCCCTGGAGGCTGTGCAGCCCACACACTGGCCCCTGGAGGCTGTCAAGCCCACACACAGGCACCTGGAGGCTGAGAGGGCCACATTCTGGCCCCTGGAGGCTGCCCGGCCCACGAACTGGCTCCTGGAGGAAGCCCAGCAAATGAACTGGCCCCTGGAGGAAGGCGAGCAAATGAACTGGCCCATGGATGCTGCCAAGCCCATACTCGGGTTCCTGGAGGCTGTCAGGCGCACTCAAGGTTCCAGGGAGGCAGTAAGGCCCACACAAGAGGTCCTAGAGGTTGCTAGGCCTACACTCAGTTCCTGTAGGCTGCCAACCCCACTCTCTAGCCCCTGGATCCTGCCAGACCCTCCCACTTGCCCCTGGAGGGAGGCTACCATACCAACACATGTGCCCGTGATGCTGCCAGACACACACTCAGGCCCCTGTAGGAAGCCAGGCACACCCAATGACCCTGGGAGGCTGCCCAGCAAACACATTGGCCCCTGGAAGCTGCCAGGCCCAATCACTGACCCTCGGGAGGCTGCCCAGCTATTACACAGGCTTCTTAGCAAACACACTGACCCCGGAAGGCTTCCAGGCCCTCACCTTGGCCCCTAGAGGCCGCCAGATACACACACGGGCCCCTAAAGGCTGCCAGGGCCACACACTGGCCCCTGGAGGCTACCAGGGCCACATACTGGCCCTCGGAGGCTACCAGGCCTACAAAGAAGCCCGTAGAGGCTGCCGGGCCAACACACTGTTCCCTTGAGGCTGCCAGGCTCACACAATGGCCCCTGGAGGCTTCTGGACCCACTCACTGAATATTGGAGGCTGCTGGGCCCTCACACTTGCCCTTGGAGGCTGTTGGGCCCTCACACTGGCACCTGGAGGTTACCAGGCTCACACAATGGTCCTGGAGGCTTCCAGGCCCACTCAATGGACTGTGTAAGATTCTGGACCCTCACACTGGCACCTGGAGCCTTCCAGGGTCACCCCGTGGCCCCTGGAGGCTACCGGGCCCACTCCCTGGACCCTGGAGGCTGAGAGGCCCTCACCCATGCCCCTAAAAGGTTCCATAGCAAATTAGGCAAGTCAGGCTCTACCACTCAGTGGGTAGGTGCTATTGAGGTAAACATATATACTACAATAATAACATCTTTGTACCATGTTAGCAAGTAGAGATAAAATAATTTGTTTAAAAGAACCGAAGTCCTCAGTGGTTGATACCTTTTAATGGCTAACTGAAAAGATGGTAATAATAGCAAGCTTTCGAGACTACTCAGGTCTCTTCTTCAGGCTCAATATAACACAAAATCTGAAGAAACAGATACAGATACAAAACAAGTTGAGAACAAAGCCAAAACTTGACACAAAAATTACAACAATACTACTACAGACTACGAACCCTTCTGATCCACAACAAGGAAAAGAAACTACATATACTGCGCCTCAATTCAGGACTTAATACAAACAGGTCGAAAACAATGCCAAAACCTGACATACTGCCCCATTCTATGTCCTGTTGTGTATAAATATGTGACTCTTCAGATTTTGTGTTATATTGAGCCTGAAGAAGAGACCTGAGTAGTCTCGAAAGCTGCTATTATTACCATATTTTCAGTTAGCCATTAAAAGGTATCAACCACTGAGGACTTCAGTTCTTTTAAACAAAATTTTTAATAATAACATCAGCACTCATATATGGACAAGAGAAAATTTTGAACATTTCAAAAATCTTTATTTTATTTTTGATAAACTGCAAAAAGGTAGAGCAAACCCGACGTTTCTGCTATGTAAGTCTCTCTCGAGGTTTTGCGTGGAGAGGAAGAACAATAGATACAAGTCCCAGGCGAACCACCAAGCAAAGTAATTTCAGAATTTAATTTAATTTCAATAATTTGCAGAACAAAAAGATCAACCAGGGATCATGGGCGTGTAGAGCACTATGTGGGGCGTACACATCGCTATGTGTGGGTGAAGAGCGCTATGTGGGGGTATAGAGCGCTATGTGTGGGGTGCAGAGCATTATTTGCGGATGCAGAGCGTTATGTGGGGCTGGAGAGCACTATCTGGGGGTTGCAGAGCGCTAAGTGAGAGGTGCAGACAGCTATGTGGGGGATGTATAGTGCTATGTGTAGCGTGCAAAGTGTAAATGTTGCGTGCAGACCATGACATATTTTCCAAAATGAATGTTTTTTTTGGGTGCAGACCCCTAATTGCTAAATACTACCTCCACAGCTCTGAGATTAATGATTCCTGTTTTTATGTCCCCCAAGTGATATTTTCTTGGCTAGAAACACATACTTTATGATTTTAATAAATGAGCCTTTTGTATGGCCTATTTGTACCATATGTGGTAGAAAAGGCTATTTGGCAGCAGTTGGACCATTAGGCATCCATTTCATCAGTGTCTTCTTAGTCTGAAAGACCATAAGCCCAAGTACAAAAATTGCCTGAAGTAGGGTCTGGTAACCTGGAAGTGACCCCATAAACCAGAATGCAGAATTTTTTCTAAGTCTCAAAAAACTGTTTCTCGGTTCCCATTGCCGAGTCCGGTCAAGAATGAACTGTTTCTTGGGTCACATTGAGTTCATCCCAAAAATGGTTAGCGGCAGCAATAACCGATTAAGTTTGGTAATACGGGGCGTGTAGAGCACTATGTGGAAAGTTCAGAGTGCTATGTGTAGATGTAGAGTGCTATGTGGGGGGTGAAGAGCGCTATGTGGGGGTGCAGAGCGCTATGTGTGGGGTGCAGAGCATTATCTGCCTATGCAGAGCACTATTTAGGGTTGGAGAGCGCTATATGGGGGGTGCAGAGCGCTATGTATAAGGTGCCGAGAGCTATTTGTCGGAGCAGAGCTCTATGTGGGGGGGCAGAGCGCTATATGGGGGATGTATAGCGCTATGTGTGGTGAGCAGAGTGCAAATGTTGGGTGCAGAGCATGACATATCTTCCAAAGTGAATGGGATTTTCGGGGGCAGCCCCCTAATTGCTAAATACTGCCTCCACAGCTCTGAGATTAATGATTCCTGTTTTTATGTCCACCAAGTGATATTTTCTTGGCTAGAAACACATACTTTATGATTTTAATGAATCAGCCTTTTGTATGGCCTTTTTGTACCATATGTGGTAGAAAAGGCTATTTGGCAGCAGTTGGTCCATTAGGCATCCATTTCATCAGTGTCTTCTTAGTCTGAAAGACCATAAGCTGAGGTACAAGAATTACCTTAAGTGTTCTCAGAAAAATGAGGGGGTGTCAGGCAGGAAGTGGTAGCTTGACAAGAATTGCCTGAGGTGGGGTCCGGAAAAATGGAAGTGACCCCATAAACCAGAGTGCAAGAATTGCACCAGAGACAGCAAGATGACAGAGA
Organism: Anomaloglossus baeobatrachus; assembly: GCF_048569485.1. Lineage (NCBI taxonomy): Eukaryota > Metazoa > Chordata > Amphibia > Anura > Aromobatidae > Anomaloglossus > Anomaloglossus baeobatrachus. Next base: position 8,772,994 of record NC_134358.1, on the reverse strand, counting down.
CAGCAAGATGAAAGACAGGTGTAGGGCTGGTGCTCCCAGACCCCTGGCGCTACAGGCCTTGCCCTCCACCCCCATATAATCATTTTTGCTCCCTCTTCCTGTGCCGCCCCCACAGTCAACCGACTTAGACACCGTAATTACTAGTGCAAGAATAGATCCATTGGAGGTCTGAGAAATATGTGGGGATGTCAGGCACCAAGGGTCACCCACCAGGGGCCCCATGTGATTTTTTTTCTCGGTAACTGTCACATTGTGGGGTACATTTCAGGAGACATATTTTGGGGTGCAGACCCGAAATTGCTAAATACTGCCTCCCACAGTCCCTATATTAATGACTCCTGTGTTTTGTCCATAAATTGATTTTTTTTCTTGGCTAAAAACAGATACTTTATGATTTCATTGAATCAGCCTTTTGTATGGCCTTTTTGTACCATATGTGGTAGAAGAGGCTATTTGGCAGCCTTTGAACCTTTAGGAATCCTGTAATTCAGTGCCTTCTTAGTCTGAAAGGCCCATAAGCTGAGGTACAAGAATTATTCTCAGAAAAATGAGGGGGTGTCAGGCAGCAAGTGGTAGCTTGCCAGGGTACCCATAAGCCCAGGTACAAGAATTAGCCCAAGCAGGGTCTGATCACCATGTGATTATTTCTAGGTAACTGTCCCATTGTCGGGTACATTTGAGATTTGAGAAAGAATTGGAGTCGTCGAGCAGTTAGTAATGTCCCCAGTTAAGCCGGACCGAGGCAGAAAAGTACCGCAGTTCCTGGAGCTGCCAGGTGGATGCAGCAGTCAAATTCAATCTCGTGTTGGTTCTTTTGATTTTCCTGCTCATTTCAGGTACTGCAACCGAGGATCCGCAAAAATGTCTGGAACTGACGGTCGGATTCGAGTTCAGAGAGGTGCCCCTGGAAACTCCATAAGCCAAGAACAAACATATGATAAAAAAGGGACACTTTGACTTGACCACAAGGAGCCTTTTTCAGTCACCAGGGCGGGCCAGACACCCCTCCCAGATAATGGAAGTCCGAACATTTTGAAACTTTTTCTAAGTCCCAAAAAAACTGTTTCTTGGTTCCCATTGCCGAGTCCGGTCAAGAATGAACTGTTTCTTGGGTCACATTGAGTTCATCCCAAAAATGGTTAGCGGCAGCAAAAACCGATTAAGTTTGGTAATGTGAGGCGTGTAGAGCACTATGTGGAAAGTTCAGAGTGCTATGTGTAGATGTAGAGCGCTATGTGGGGGGTGCAGAGCGCTATGTGTGGGGTGCAGAGCATTATCTGCTTATGCAGAGCACTATTTGGGGTTGGAGAGCGCTATGTGGGGGGTGCAGAGCGCTATGTATGAGGTGCCGAGAGCTATTTGTCGGAGCAGAGCGCTATGTGGGGGGGGGCAGAACGCTATATGGGGGATGTATAGTGCTATGTGTGGCGAGCAGAGTTCAAATGTTGGGTGCAGAGCATGACATATCTTCCAAAGTGAATGGGATTTTCGAGGGCAGCCTGCTAATTGCTAAATACTGCCACCACAGCTCTGAGATTGATTCCTGTTTTTATGTCCCCCAAGTGATATTTTCTTGACTAGAAACACATACTTTATGATTTTAATGAATCAGCCTTTTGTATGGCCTTTTTGTACCATATGTGGTAAAAAAGGCTATTTGGCAGCAGTTGGACCATTAGGCATCCATTTCATCAGTGTCTTCTTAGTCTGAAAGACCATAAGCCAAGATACAAGAATTGCCTGAAGTGGGGTCTGGAAAACTGGAAGTGACCCCATAAACCAGAATGCAAGAATTGCACCAGAGACAGCAAGATGACAGAGACAGCAAGATGAAAAACAGGTGAAGTTCTGGTGCTCCAAGACCCCTGGCGCTACAGGCATTGCCCTCCACCCCCATATAATTATTTTTGCTTTCTCTTCCTGTGCCGCCCCCAAAGTCTACCGACTTAGGCACCATACTTACTGATGCAAGAATAGATCCATTGGAGGTCTGAGAAATATGTGGGGATGTCAGGCACAAAGGGTCACCCACCAGGGGCCCTATGTGATTTTTTTTCTCGGTAACTGTCATATTGTGGGGTACATTTCAGGAGACATATTTTGGGGTGCAGACACAAAAGTGCTAAATACTGCCTCCCACAGTCCCTAAATTAATGACTGCTGTGTTTTGTCCCCCAATTGCTTTTTTTCTTGACTAAAAACATATACTTTATGAATTCAATGAATCAGCCTTTTGTATGGCCTTTTTGTACCATATGTGGTAGAAGAGGCTATTTGGCAGCCTTTGAACCTTTAAGAATCTCGTGTAATTCAGAGCCTTCTTAGTCTGAAAGGCCCATAAGCTGAAGTACAAGAATTACCTTAAGTGTTTTCAGAATAATCAGGGGGCGTCAGGCACCAAGTGGTAGCTTGCCAGGGTACCCATAAGCCCAGGTACAAGAATTAGCCCAAGCGGGGTCTGATCACCATGTTATTATTTTTAGGTAACTGTCCCATTTTAGGGTACATTTGAGATCTGAGAAAGAATTAGAGTTGTCGAGTAGTTAGTAATGTCCCCGGTTAAGCCGGACCGAGGCAGAAAAGTACCGCAGTTCCTGGAGCTGCCAGGTGGATGCAGCAGTCAAATTCAATCTCGTGTTGGTTCTTTTGATTTTTCTGCTCATTTCAGGTACTGCAACCGAGGATCCGCAAAAATGTCTGGAACTGACGGTCGGATTCGAGTTCAGAGAGGTGCCCCTGGAAACTCCATAAGCCAAGAACAAACATATGACAAAAAAGGGACACTTTGACTTGACCACAAGGAGCCTTTTTCAGTCACCAGGGTGGGCCAGACACCCCTCCCAGATAATGGAAGTCCGAACATTTTGAAATTTTTTCTAAGTCCCAAAAAAACTGTTTCTCGGTTCCCATTGCCGAGTCCGGTCAAGAATGAACTGTTTCTTGGGTCACATTGAGTTCATCCCAAAAATGGTTAGCGGCAGCCAAAACCGATTAAGTTTGGTAATGTGAGGCGTGTAGAGCATTATGTGGAAAGTTCAGAGTGCTATGTGTAGATGTAGAGCGCTATGTGTGGGGTGCAGAGCGCTATGTGTGGGGTGCAGAGCATTATCTGCTTATGCAGAGCACTATTTGGGGTTGGAGAGCGCTATGTGGGGGGTGCAGAGCGCTATGTATGAGGTGCCGAAAGCTATTTGTCGGAGCAGAGCGCTATGTGGGGGGGCAGAACGCTATATGGGGGATGTATAGTGCTATGTGTGGCGAGCAGAGTTCAAATGTTGGGTGCAGAGCATGACATATCTTCCAAAGTGAATGGGATTTTCGAGGGCAGCCCGCTAATTGCTAAATACTGCCACCACAGCTCTGAGATTAATGATTCCTGTTTTTATGTCCCCCAAGTGATATTTTCTTGACTAGAAACACATAATTTATGATTTTAATGAATCAGCCTTTTGTATGGCCTTTTTGTACCATATGTGGTAAAAAAGGCTATTTGGCAGCAGTTGGACCATTAGGCATCCATTTCATCAGTGTCTTCTTAGTCTGAAAGACCATAAGCCAAGGTACAAGAATTGCCTGAAGTGGGGTCTGGAAAACTGGAAGTGACCCCATAAACCAGAATGCAAGAATTGCACCAGAGACAACAAGATGACAGAGACAGCAAGATGAAAAACAGGTGAAGTTCTGGTGCTCCAAGACCCTTGGCGCTACAGGCCTTGCCCTCCACCCCATATAATTATTTTTGCTTTCTCTTCCTGTGCCGCCCCCAAAGTCTACCGACTTAGGCACCATACTTACTGATGCAAGAATAGATCCATTGGAGGTCTGAGAAATATGTGGGGATGTAAGGATCCAAGGGTCACCCACCAGTGGCCTCATGTGATTTTTTTTCTCGGTAACTGTCACATCGTGTGGTACATTTCAGGAGACATATTTTTGGGTGCAGACCCGAAAGTGCTAAATACTGCCTCCCACAGCCCCAAAATTAAGGACTCCTGGTTTTTTTTCCCCAATTGATTTTTTTCTTGGCTAAAAACACATACTTTATGATTTCAATGAATCAGCCTTTTGTATGAGCTCTATGTGGGGATGCAGAGCGCTATGTGTGGGATGCAGAGCGCTATGTGTGGGATGCAGAGCATTATTTGCGGATGAAGAGCGCTATGTGGGGTTGGAGAGCACTATCTGGGGGGTGCAGAGCACTTTGTGAGAAATGCAGTATGCTATATGTCAGAGCAGAGCGCTATATGGCAGTGTAGAGCACTATATGTTGGAGCAGAGCGCTATGTGGAAGTGCAGAGCGCTATGTGGGGGATGTATAGCGCTATGTGTGGCGCACAGAGTGCAAATGTTGGGTGCAGAGCATGATATATCTTCCAAATTGAATGGGATTTTCAAGGGCAGCCCCCTAATTGCTAAATACTGCCACCAAAGCTCTGAGATTAATGATTCCTGTTTTTATGTCCACCAAGTGATATTTTCTTGGCTAGAAGCACATACTTTATGATTTTAATGAATCAGCCTTTTGTATGGCCTTTTTGTACCATATGTGGTAGAAAAGGCTATTTGGCAGCAGTTGGACCATTAGGCATCCATTTCATCAGTGTCTTCTTAGTCTGAAAGACCATAAGCTGAGGTACAAGAATTACCTTAAGTGTTCTCAGAAAAATGAGGGGGTGTCAGGCAGCAAGTGGTAGCTTGACAAGAATTGCCTGAGGTGGAGTCCGGAAAAATGGAAGTGACCCCATAAACCAGAGTGCAAGAATTGCACCAGAGACAGCAAGATGACAGAGACAGCAAGATGAAAGACAGGTGTAGGGCTGGTGCTCCCAGACCCCTGGCGCTACAGGCCTTGCCCTCCACCCCCATTTTAATCATTTTTGCTCCCTCTTCCTGTGCCGCCCCCACAGTCAACCGACTTAGACACCGTAATTACTAGTGCAAGAATAGATCCATTGGAGGTCTGAGAAATATGTGGGGATGTCAGGCACCAAGGGTCACCCACCAGGGGCCCCATGTGATTTTTTTTCTCGGTAAGTGTCACATTGTGGGGTACATTTCAGGAGACATATTTTGGGGTGCAGACCCGAAATTGCTAAATACTGCCTCCCACAGTCCCTATATTAATGACTCCTGTGTTTTGTCCATAAATTGATTTTTTTTCTTGGCTAAAAACACATACTTTATGATTTCAATGAATCAGCCATTTGTATGGCCTTTTTGTACCATATGTGGTAGAAGAGGCTATTTGGCAGCCTTTGAACCTTTAGGAATCCTGTAATTCAGTGCCTTTTTAGTCTGAAAGGCCCATAAGCTGAGGTACAAGAATTATTCTCAGAAAAATGAGGGGGTGTCAGGCAGCAAGTGGTAGCTTGCCAGGGTACCCATAAGCCCAGGTACAAGAATTAGCCCAAGCAGGGTCTGATCACCATGTGATTATTTCTAGGTAACTGTCCCATTGTCGGGTACATTTGAGATTTGAGAAAGAATTAGAGTCGTCGAGCAGTTAGTAATGTCCCCAGTTAAGCCGGACCGAGGCAGAAAAGTACCGCAGTTCCTGGAGCTGCCAGGTGGATGCAGCAGTCAAATTCAATCTCGTGTTGGTTCTTTTGATTTTTCTGCTCATTTCAGGTACTGCAACCGAGGATCCGCAAAAATGTCTGGAACTGACGGTCGGATTCGAGTTCAGAGAGGTGCCCCTGGAAACTCCATAAGCCAAGAACAAACATATGACAAAAAAGGGACACTTTGACTTGACCACAAGGAGCCTTTTTCAGTCACCAGGGTGGGCCAGACACCCCTCCCAGATAATGGAAGTCCGAACATTTTGAAATTTTTTCTAAGTCCCAAAAAAACTGTTTCTTGGTTCCCATTGCCGAGTCCGGTCAAGAATGAACTGTTTCTTGAGTCACATTGAGTTCATCCCAAAAATGGTTAGCGGCAGCCAAAACCGATTAAGTTTGGTAATGTGAGGCGTGTAGAGCACTATGTGGAAAGTTCAGAGTGCTATGTGTAGATGTAGAGCGCTATGTGGGGGGTGCAGAGCACTATGTGTGGGGTGCAGAGCATTATCTGCTTATGCAGAGCACTATTTGGGGTTGGAGAGCGCTATGTTTGGTGCAGAGCGCTATGTGTGAGGTGCCGAGAGCTATTTGTCGGAGCAGAGCGCTATGTGGGGGGGCAGAACGCTATATGAGGGATGTATAGTGCTATGTGTGGCGAGCAGAGTTCAAATGTTGGGTACAGAGCATGACATATCTTCCAAAGTGAATGGGATTTTCGAGGGCAGCCCGCTAATTGCTAAATACTGCCACCACAGCTCTGAGATTAATGATTCCTGTTTTTATGTCCCCCAAGTGATATTTTCTTGACTAGAAACACATACTTTATGATTTTAATGAATCAGCCTTTTGTATGGCCTTTTTGTACCATATGTGGTAAAAAAGGCTATTTGGCAGCAGTTGGACCATTAGGCATCCATTTCATCAGTGTCTTCTTAGTCTGAAAGACCATAAGCCAAGATACAAGAATTGCCTGAAGTGGGGTCTGGAAAACTGGAAGTGACCCCATAAACCAGAATGCAAGAATTGCACCAGAGACAGCAAGATGACAGAGACAGCAAGATGAAAAACAGGTGAAGTTCTGGTGCTCCAAGACCCCTGGCGCTACAGGCCTTGCTCTCCACCCCCATATAATTATTTTTGCTTTCTCTTCCTGTGCCGCCCCCAAAGTCTACCGACTTAGGCACCATACTTACTGATGCAAGAATAGATCCATTGGAGGTCTGAGAAATATGTGGGGATGTCAGGCACAAAGGGTCACCCACCAGGGGCCTCATGTGATTTTTTTTCTCGGTAACTGTCACATTGTGGGGTACATTTCAGGAGACATATTTTGGGGTGCAGACACAAAAGTGCTAAATACTGCCTCCCACAGTCCCTAAATTAATGACTGCTGTGTTTTGTCCCCCAATTGCCTTTTTTCTTGACTAAAAACACATACTTTATGAATTCAATGAATCAGCCTTTTGTATGGCCTTTTTGTACCATATGTGGTAGAAGAGGCTATTTGGCAGCCTTTGAACCTTTAAGAATCTCCTGTAATTCAGAGCCTTCTTAGTCTGAAAGGTCCATAAGCTGAGGTACAAGAATTACCTTAAGTGTTTTCAGAATAATCAGGGGGCGTCAGGCACCAAGTGGTAGCTTGCCAGGGTACCCATAAGCCCAGGTACAAGAATTAGCCCAAGCGGGGTCTGATCACCATGTTAATATTTTTAGGTAACTGTCCCATTTTAGGGTACATTTGAGATCTGAGAAAGAATTAGAGTTGTCGAGTAGTTAGTAATGTCCCCGGTTAAGCCGGACCGAGGCAGAAAAGTACCGCAGTTCCTGGAGCTGCCAGGTGGATGCAGCAGTCAAATTCAATCTCGTGTTGGTTCTTTTGATTTTTCTGCTCATTTCAGGTACTGCAACCGAGGATCCGCAAAAATGTCTGGAACTGACGGTCGGATTCGAGTTCAGAGAGGTGCCCCTGGAAACTCCATAAGCCAAGAACAAACATATGACAAAAAAGGGACACTTTGACTTGACCACAAGGAGCCTTTTTCAGTCACCAGGGTGGGCCAGACACCCCTCCCAGATAATGGAAGTCCGAACATTTTGAAATTTTTTCTAAGTCCCAAAAAAACTGTTTCTCGGTTCCCATTGCCGAGTCCGGTCAAGAATGAACTGTTTCTTGGGTCACATTGAGTTCATCCCAAAAATGGTTAGCGGCAGCCAAAACCGATTAAGTTTGGTAATGTGAGGCGTGTAGAGCACTATGTGGAAAGTTCAGAGTGCTATGTGTAGATGTAGAGCGCTATGTGGGGGGTGCAGAGCGCTATGTGTGGGGTGCAGAGCGCTATGTGTGGGGTGCAGAGCATTATCTGAATATGCAGAGCACTATTTGGGGTTGGAGAGCGCTATATGGGGGGTGCAGAGCGCTATGTATATGGTGCCGAGAGCTATTTGTCGGAGCAGAGATCTATGTGGGGGGGCAGAGCGCTATAGGAGGTTGTTCATTAGGCATACTCTGCCATTACGTGGGGTCCCAGTGACTAGTCAGGTGCCAGAAAATCCTGGCGGAAGTCAAAAGATGTAAAGTGTCCCGAATATAGATTTTCAAATTATTAACAATTGGTTGGAGATATAAATCCACATACGCACAGGGTCTTTCATTAAGACCTGCTATTTTTGCCATAATGGGCCTACCTGGTGGATTGATGAGTGACTTATGAACCATCGGGAGAAGGTAATGTGGAAATGGTAGGATTAGATGTAGTCAGGAAATCTCTTATAAATAACTGAACATGAAAAGGCATCCATTAATTAATTTAAATTCAATGTCTTCAGAAAGGAAAGTGGGATCTGATGGAAGAATCATCTAGAGACCTGGGTTATGTAGTTGTCTCTTTGCCTCCATAGTAGAGAAATCAATAGGCCAGAGAACAAGTTCCACTCTTGTCAGCCTCTGTTACAACAAAGGACTGGTTGCTCTTGAGAGCCAAAATAGCCTCCCTCTCATCCTTAGTTCAATTCTCCTGTGTCTTTCTATGGATTTTAAGTGCTTGAATGTCATGAACCATGGTATTAAAAAGTGTTGATGGTGGGAAAGATTGTAAAAGGTGTGTTGAGATGGAAGTTTAAGATGAAATGGGCTCCCACCTGAGGGTTCCTCATTTTCAGGTAGGAGATCCAGCAGATCTTGAAGAAGGTTTGATGCTCAATATCTGAAATAGTGTTAGTGACTGTTGGATTATGGTACAGAAACTTGAAGGTGAGGTTTTCACAAAAACCTTACCTATCTTTAATAAGTGTAAATTTATCAATAGTCTGCATGGGAGAAAAAGAGACCCTTTTCCAATACAGTTCTCTGTTAACTCATAGCAGGACAAATTGACAATATGCAAGTTGTGCTCACCAGTCACTTCTAATGCGTTAGACTTGTAAGTCTGAACCTGGTCCAACTGGAGTCAGTTTACTGTGACCAGCAATAAAGAGTTTGGGTAAATTCACATTCTTTTCTTTGCCATGGCTGCTGCCTAAGAGATCAGAAGTGTCTAATTAAGCACAAGACATTTAAAAAAAAAAAAAAAAAAAAGTGTATACATTTTATACATCCCTATTAACTATGACTTTAAGAGATCCAAAGGTCTATTGTGAAGTAACAAGACTTTTTTTTATCTCAATAAGCACATCTATTACAAATATAAATACATGGTTTGAGGCCTTATGGTTCAAGGGACAAAAACTAATGTTTCCAGAACACCTCATGTTTTCTTAAAAGATGAGGCCTGTCGCCCCTTTTTTCCAGATAGGAGGACATGTTCCAAAATTTTAATTAATTTGTTAATGTAGATCTCAACAGTGGTATCTCTGTCGCACATTAGTATTGATATGTGCTCTATGTTTAGGCCTTGTACACACAAGAATGCATTGGCTGACAACTGCGAGAGGAGTACAATACTACTCTACACTTCCAATATGTTTGTGCTTAATTTATTAATTTACATTGCAAACCACATTATTTCCTCAACACAACTTAAGAGCTCAATTCAGGAGAAGGTCTAATGTGGAAATGGTGCAGCTGAAGACAAAGTCCTGCACCGCCTGCCCTCAGGTTACCTTCAGGTTCAGTGGCACACGTGCTGATGATTGTGGTGTAGCGCTCAATATACTTCAGGCGCAGCGTGCTTGTCAGATAGCAGGATAGCCATGAAATCCAGCAAAGGAAGGAAGAAAACTGACCGCATATAGCTGCTATGCCGAAAGATTTTTATTCAAACATTTTCTCCATGGGTGCAGATAAAAATGCGGGAGGTGGCTTGGATGCGAGTCCCTCCAGGAGGACGACGGCCGTTTCGTCTGTGAATCAGACTTCTACGGGTCTACATGTGGGAGCGTCCGTACACACCTTATAAAGGGGAGTGCATCCAGGTCACGTCACCGCACATTAAAAACAGAGAAATCACCACAACTCAGTGATTTGCATACATGCAAACAGATGTTTCACTTAAAAACATGTTTAAATAAACAGTGTAACAAACATTTCCATAAAAAACACATCTAACAAAAAAGGAAAAACCAGAGGTCGCAAGGGCATAATAAAATAACATATCATGACATGTGACATCATGTTCATATTACTATTCTTGATGATATGGTTATTCATTTATTAAATACTCAGGACTAGATTACCTGCTCTAAACAAAATTATAAGAACACCGTCAAATCGTTACGGTCATTTAAACCCAGGTTTCCCTGTGCTCCAAATTTTATTATCAATTTTGCTTCCTTTTGTAGCAACAATTTATGGAGATCGCCCCCTAATGTGGAAATGGTAGAGCGGCAGTGACCTACTTAAAGAAAAAACGTGTCTCTATTTCCTGAAGAGAGTGGCTACTGACAATTTTGGTCCCATGTGGAGACGCCTCTCCAACTGGAGTCAGGCTGCTGAGGAAACAGCCATACAGAGTTTGGGTACCTTCCCCCATAGTTTTCTTTGCCAGGGCTGCTGCCCTATGAAAGTTGTAGGTACATGGGATACCCCTCCCTGATGAAGACTCTTTTCCATGCGGCGATGCGCATTGGAGAACACTAGGCAGTCCAAATTTCAATAAGGGTCTCAAGATAATAAATTTCTATTATTTCTGCATATTTTTTCATGCTTTTCTTTTGAGCAGCACATAGGCATTTCAAAAATGATGGCTTAGTCATAATAAAGAGCCTTCAGCTTTCCTGTGGTACTTTTAATGAATCTCTCAATGCTGAGTACTTAAAATGAGGGGAGAGCACGTGATTTTTATTTCAATAAAGTATAGTAACATAAGAAAATATATAAAAGTAACATATCAAAATATAGATGGCAATATAAACTTAATGTCAGGTTTTTTGTTGTTTTTTTTTTATTAAGACATGACTATGCTATGATTAAAAAGGAAGTCTAGGAACTAGGATTAAGGCCTCTCACACATACGTGAAAATCATGCACGTGCAGCGAGACACGTATTTTCCCTGCGTGTTGCGTTTGGTAAGTACGTGTCTCTGGTACGTGCGGGCCACATGTGTTCTACGTGTGCTATCCGCGATAACACATGGAGAATTGGTAGTTTGAATACTCACGTGGTAGATGCTGCTGTCCAGGGTACTGATCTTCGTCTCCAGCCACGCCCACTCACCGCTGTTGCTGCTTCCGGCCGAGCGGAGGGGCGGAGATTAGCGCCCGGGACATCATGCCCACCTCCTTAACATGCTCATAATGAGCGGCGGTTGGCAGCAACTGTTTGCAGCGGAAGATTCTGCAGGGCTGAAGGAGGTGAGTATTTTTTTCTTTTTAAAAAATAATGACATGTGTTTCTCCGGCGCGTGGCACACGGGACCGCATCCACACTACATCCATGTGGTATGGGTGCGGGCCGTGTGACACCCGTGATGCCGGAAGAGAAACGGACATGTCGGCGTGAGGAACACACGGACACGCGTAAGTATGGAACGGACACACATTCCATTCCAAAATACTTACGTGTGTCCAAACAATTAGGAATACATTGGTCCACGTGTGTACGTGTCTCTGGTACGTGAGAAAACTGCCAAACACGTACCGGAGGCACGAACGTGTGACACAGGCCTAAGGCTATGTGCGCACTTTGCGTTGAGTTACTTGCAGTTGTAAACGCATCCTATGTCAGAAATTGTCTTTGTCATATTTGGTTTTGACCACAAAAACGCTAAAAATACGCTCGTGTTTTTACCACGTTTTGGCCGAGTTTTTACAGCGATTTACATGCTTTTTCATTGCTTAAACTCAGATGCATTTTGAATACAAATACACTACTAAATAAAGTTTTAACATTCAAACAGTATGGAAAAAAAGAAAAAAAGGATTACAAATATCATGATTAAAATCATATACAAAATAGATTATTTTATTAAAATAATAACTGTGATCTAATATTTATGTATAAAATTCCGTCAATTTATTGACTTGCTTTAATTTAATTGTCAGACTATGTGTGTGTGTAAAGGGACATATCATGCCCATAATATAATGTCAAAAACGCATGCTTTTATTTTGGCAAAAAAAGCATGTAAAACGCTAGGATTTTGATTTTAAATGCGTTTTGAAACTTCTCATTGACTATAATGTTAGCAAAACGCTGCCAAAATGGCAAAAACAATTGACATGCTGCTTCTTTAAATGCAGAGACTTTGACAAAGTTTCAGCATCAAAAACGCTGCGTTTTTAACAGCATTGTGCGCACAAGAAAGCACAATTTCCCATAGACTTTGCTTAAAAATCAAAACGCATGCTTTTTGCATTAAAACGCTGCAGCTCAGAACGCTGCAAAAAAGCATGAAAAAAAACAAAGTGCGCACATGGTCTAAAGGCCCCGTCACACTAAGCAACATCGCTAGCAACATCGCTGGTAACGAACAACTTTTGTGACGTTGCTAGCGATGTTGCTGTGTGTGACATCCAGCAACAACCTGGCCCCTGCTGTGAGGTCGTTGGTTGTTGCTGAATGTCCTGGGCCATTTTTTAGTTGTTGCTGTCCCGCTGTGAAGCACAGATCGCTGTGTGTGACAGCGAGACAGCAACAACTAATGTGCAGGCAGCAGGAGCCAGCTTCTGCTGAGGCTGGTAACTAATGTAAACATCGGGTAACCAAGAAGCCCTGTCCTTGGTTACCCGATATTTACCTTTGATACCAGCCTCCTCCGCTCTCACTGCCTGTGCTGCCGGCTCCAGCTCTGTGCACATGTAGCTGCAGCACACATCAGGTAATTAACCCGATGTGTGCTGTAACTAGGAGAGCAAGGAGCCAGCACTAAGCAGTGTGCGCTGCTCCCTGCTCTGTGCACATTTAGCTGCAGCACACATCGGGTTAATTAACCTGATGTGTGCTGTAACTAGGAGACTGGGGGCTGGTCACTGGTTGCTGGTGAGCTCACCAGCAACTCTTGTAGCCACGCTCCAGCGATCCCTGCCAGGTCAGGTTGCTGGTGGGATCGCTGGAGCGTCGCAGTGTGACAGCTCACCAGCAACCTCCTAGCAACTTACCAGCGATCCCTATCGTTGTTGGGATCGCTGGTAAGTTGCTTAGTGTGACTGGACCTTTAAGGTGAATGTAACAGAGACAATGCTGATGGGGCTTAGATAATGACTCCTTTCATATGTAACGTTTGTGTCAAACATGGTGTGAATAATGGTGCCTCTAAGGTGTCAATGCATCTGCAGGCAGCTGAAGTTATATGTCCCTGTTTTAATGAAGTCTTCTGCTTATTATTATTATTATTATTATTGTTTATTTATAGAGCACCATTGATTCCATGGTGCTGTACATGAGGGGGTTACATACAGAATACATGTACACGTTACAATAGACAGACTAGCACAGGGGGAAGAGGGCCCTGCCCTTGCGGGCTTACATCCTAAAGGATTTTGGGGAGGAGACAGTAGGTGGGGTGTAGGTTGGGCGGCAGCTCCGCACGGTGGTGGGGCGGCAGCTCCGCACGGTGGTGGGGCGGCAGCTCCGCACGGTGGTGGGGCGGCAGCTCCGCACGGTGGTGGGGCGGCAGCTCCGCACGGTGGTGGGGCGGCAGCTCCGCACGGTGGTGGGGCAGCAGCTCCGCACGGTGGTGGGGCAGCAGCTCCGCACGGTGGTGGGGCAGCAGCTCCGCACGGTGGTGGGGCAGCAGCTCCGCACGGTGGTGGGGCGGCAGCTCCGCACGGTGGTGGGGCGGTGAGGTCATTGTAGATTATAGGCATTTCTGAACAGATGAGTTTTCAGGGTCCGTTTGAAGTTTGCAAGTGTAGTAGATAGTCTGACGTGTTGAGGCAGTGAGTTCCAGGAGACTGGGGATGCTCGGGAGAAGTCTTGGAGTCGGTTGCATGAGGAGCGAATGAGAGAGGAGGATAGAAGGAGATCTTGGGAGGACCGGAGGTTACGTTTTGGAGTGTAGCGAGAGATTAGTTCAGAGATATATGGAGGAGACAGATTATGGATAGCTTTGTAGGTCAGTGTTAGTAATTTGAATTGGATACGGTGGAAGATTGGGAGCCAGTGGAGGGACTTGCAGAGAGGAGAAGCGGGGTGGTATTGAGGAGAGAGGTGGATCAGTCGGGCAGCAGAATTAAGGATGGACTGGAGAGGGGCGAGCGTGTTAGCAGGGAGACCACAGAGGAGGATGTTGCAGTAGTCGAGGCGGGAGATTATGAGAGCATGCACTAGCATTTTTGTAGATTGGGGATTGAGGAAAGGGCGGATTCTGGAGATATTTTTGAGTTGAAAACGGCAGGAGGTGGTGAGGGATTGGATGTGCGGTATGAAGGACAGGGCAGAGTCAAAGGTCATACAAGTCATATCAAATTATAATAAATGGTTAAATTGTTTAAGAACCTGAGTCCTCAGTGGTTGATACCTTTTAATGGCTAACTGAAAACATGGTAATGGCAAGCTTTCGAGACTACTCAGGTCTCTTCATCAGGCATGGTATAGCACAAAATCTGAAGAGTCACGTATTTATACACAACAGGACACAGAATAGTGCAGTAAATAAGACTGGTACATTTTGCAATGTAACAGCACTTAATATATCATTTTATATTTAAAGATACATTACACGCAATATGGCCTTCATATAGGTCTGAATGTTATTCAGACCTATGTTAGGTGTAGTAAATTCAAACAATAATAGCAACAATCTGATCTTGTAAACCAGATTATGTCCTTAAGGCTGGACTCACACGAACGTAAGAAAAAACGGTCCCATTCTCATCCCATCTATCCATCCATCTATCCATCTATCTATTCCTCTAACTATCTATCTATTTATCTATCAATCTAGTATCATCTATCTATCCCTCTATCTATCCCTTATCTATTCATCTATCCCTCTATCTATCCATCTATGCCTCTATCTATCATCTATCTATCTATCTATCTATCCATCCATCTATCCATCTATCTATTTATCTATCTATTCCTCTATCTATTTAGCTATCAATCTAGTATCATCTATCTATCCATCTATCTATCCCTATCTCTATCCATCCATTTATCCATTATCCATCTATCTATCCCTCTGTCTATCTATCTATCTATCTCTCCCTCCCTCTATCTATCCCTTATCTATCCCTTATCTATCCCTCTATCTATCCCTCTATCTATCCCTTATCTATCCCTTATCTTTCCCTTATCTATCCATCTATGCCTCTATCTATCTAGCTATATATCTATCTATCTATCCCTCTATCTATCCCTTATCTATCCATCTATCCCTCTATCTATCCCTCTATCTATCCCTTATCTATCTATCTATCTATCCCTCTATCTATCCATCTACCCATCTATCCCTCTATCTCTCTATCTATCTCTCTATCTATCCCTCTATCTATCTATCTATCTATCTATCCCTCTATCTATCTATCCATCCATCCATCCATCCATCCATCTATCTATCCCTCTATCTTTCCCTCTATCTATCCCTCTATCCATCTATCTATCCATCTATCTATCTATCCCTCTATCTATCTATCCCTCTATCTATCTATCCCTCTATCTATCTATCTATCTATCTATCTATCTATCTATCCCTCTATCTATCCATCCATCCATCCATCCATCCATCCATCCATCTATCTATCCCTCTATCTTTCCCTCTATCTATCCCTCTATCCATCCATCTATCCATCTATCCATCTATCCGTCTATCCGTCTATCCGTCTATCCATCTATCTATCTATCTATCTATCCCTCTATCCCTCTATCTATCTATCTATCTATCCCTCTATCTATCTATCTATCTATCTATCTCTCTCTATCTATCTATATATCTATTCCTCTATCTATCTATCTATCCCTCTATCTATCTATCTATCCCTCTATCTATCTATCTATCTATCCATCTCTCTATCTATCTATCCCTCTATCTATCCCTCTATCTATCTATCTATCTATCTATCTATCTATCTATCTATCTCTCTCTCTATCTATCTGTCTATCTATCTATCTATCTATCTATCTATCTATCCCTCTATCCCTCTATCTATTGAAAATCTGAAGAAAATCTGCAGCTTGTCAATTGTTGGTACATTTTTGGCCCTCCCAGCCATTGACTTCACTAAAAAAAAAATACATGGGGAAAAAAACACACCAAAGCCACATGAATTTATTGGTGCATTTTTCTACCAGAAGGTGCAGAAAATGTCATTATGACTTTTGCATATTTGGACAGTTTCTGAGCCTTATAATGCAGTTCTCTGATTCAGGTAAGCTGGCTATAGTTTTTTTTTCACTCTGTGCTGTGCTGCCGACTTCCCCCAAAGAAAACATCTCATTATCTCATTACCATTCAATGTGTTGTCACACAAAAGTGTCAATAAACAAACTCTTATCCCCCTCCTATCCTATCCCAGTGGGTTGCTTTGCTTTAAAAGCAAAGCAATGGATCTCTATTTTCAGATTGGACTTTCAGTTTTTGTTTGATCATTCCTAAAGTGTGGAAAGACAAAATTAATGACTGTTAGTACACATAAGGAAATGTATATGCAATTTTTATAAAACACCATATGCAATTATTATTGCATATGGGGTCCACAGTATACGCAATAGGTATATGCCTTGGTGGAGCAATTCTTATAGCTCAGCTTATGGGCGGTACATTAAACTCATAAAGTATGTGTTTTTAGTGAAGAAATAAATCACTTGGGGACATAAAAACAGGAGTCATTATTTAAGAGCTGTGGGAGGCAGTATTTAACACTTTCAGCCTGCCCCCCAAAATATGTCTCCTCAAATGTACCCCACAATGTTACAGTTACCAAGAAAAAATCACATGGTGATCAGACCCCACTTGGGGCAATTCTTGTATCTCGGCTTATATTATATTATTATATATTATTATAATATTATCAATAAATATAACAATTTTAATTGGAATTTGCTATCTCACTTCTCTATAGGGACCAACAAAGTACCTTTCCCTTTTGAAACTATGCATTCTGTTAAATGAACACAAGATAGAGATACACCTGTTCTTTTGCTAATAAACTGAATGGCTTAAACTCTGCTATGGTGAAAACTGTATGATACGAGCTTGGTTTATTGGTGGTATTTTGTGAAATGAATCAAGCTTATAACATAATTATAGGACCCAGTATAATATATTGTATTCTTTAATACTCAAACGTAATGAAAAGCTCACTGTCCCCCCTGCTCATAAGCTATTTGTGTTTTTTCAGTTCTTAAAAAAAGACTTTTCATTCATTGTGCTGAACTCAAAACTTCCCCCTAAACAAGCAATTAAGATTCATTGTCTTTTCACACACAAGGTTCAATGTACAAACTCTTAGCCCCTCTCCCCCTCCCAACAATGCAGGGAGAGCAGGTAATGTTGCCATCTACTATTCATTTTTAAACTTTCACTATAGCAGATGTATGTCCATATCACCATCGGTTCACTCTTCAATATACAGCTCAAAATAAAAAAATTAAGTGAAAATACACAGTCAGTTGTGTATATGCAAGATAAAGCACAGGTGGACTGGCTGGTGCAAACATAGAGCTGTGTGTTAATATTATAGTAAGGATATTAATAAATCTTTTTTCAGTTATTTTCTTGTTATTTTTATGGTGTAATTTTGTTATGTAAGCATATTATTATTGACTACCCACAGTTTACATTTATTATCGGATGTGCTCTTCTGGGTGCAGACTTCAGGGGCCACATCCTAAAATAAATATGCACTCTGGGGCCCAGATTGCCTTTTCTGATGGTAAGTGCTAGAGAAAGTGGGTCACAGTGTCCCCAGGAAGCCCAAAGCCCCCTCTACAAACATCTTTGTTGGTTGTCGATCAGACCTCTGACTCATACGAAACCTGCACAGGTCTTTCATCCCCTTTTAGCGCCGAAGCCATGGAAGCTAGAAAGTCAGGGCACCACTCAAAAATTAGGGCTTCTTAATTGATGTACAAAGACATAAATCCATGTGACACATTCATTTCTGCTCTGAATGTATGCAATATTAGAATCTTTTCACTGATTATGGGGTATCCCAGGGCACTGCAAAGAAAGACATGTCACCAGGACATTCAGGTGCAAAAGATGTGGCACCCCAATACCAGATAAAAGAGGATAAATCCAAAAAGCTAATGCGCAGCTTTTAAATTTGGGTACCCCAATGGGTGACCC